>NC_059457.1:93528075-93608075 GCF_905237065.1 Salmo salar
TAGACCGTAGAGGGGAGTATACCTGACAGGGGTCATATTAATGGGTAGACTGTAGAGGGAGTATACCTGACAGGGGTCATATTAATGGGTAGACCGAAGAGGGAGTATACCTGACAGGGGTCATATTAATGGGTAGACTGTAGAGGGAGTATACCTGACAGGGGTCATATTAATGGGTAGACCGAAGAGGGAGTATACCTGACAGGGGTCATATTAATGGGTAGACTGTAGAGGGAGTATACCTGACAGGGGTCATATTAATGGGTAGACAGTAGAGGGAGTATACCTGACAGGGGTCATATTAATGGGTAGACTGTAGAGGGAGTATACCTGACAGGGGTCATATTAATGGGTAGACTGTAGAGGGAGTATACCTGACAGGGGTCATATTAATGGGTAGACTGTAGAGGGAGTATACCTGACAGGGGTCATATTAATGGGTAGACCGAAGAGGGAGTATACCTGACAGGGGTCATATTAATGGGTAGACAGTAGAGGGAGTATACCTGACAGGGGTCATATTAATGGGTAGACTGTAGAGGGGAGTATACCTGACAGGGGTCATATTAATGGGTAGACTGTAGAGGGGAGTATACCTGACAGGGGTCATATTAATGGGTAGACTGTGAGGGATATACCTGACAGGGGTCATATTAATGGGTAGACTGTAGAGGGAGTATACCTGACAGGGGTCATATTAATGGGTAGACCGAAGAGGGAGTATACCTGACAGGGGTCATATTAATGGGTAGACTGTAGAGGGAGTATACCTGACAGGGGTCATATTAATGGGTAGACCGAAGAGGGAGTATACCTGACAGGGGTCATATTAATGGGTAGACTGTAGAGGGAGTATACCTGACAGGGGTCATATTAATGGGTAGACTGTAGAGGGAGTATACCTGACAGGGGTCATATTAATGGGTAGACTGAAGAGGGAGTATACCTGACAGGGGTCATATTAATGGGTAGACCGAAGAGGGAGTATACCTGACAGGGGTCATATTAATGGGTAGACAGTAGAGGGAGTATACCTGACAGGGTTCATATTAATGGGTAGACTGTAGAGGGAGTATACCTGACAGGGGTCATATTAATGGGTAGACTGTAGAGGGAGTATACCTGACAGGGGTCATATTAATGGGTAGACTGTAGAGGGAGTATACCTGACAGGGGTCATATTAATGGGTAGACTGAAGAGGGAGTATACCTGACAGGGGTCATATTAATGGGTAGACTGAAGAGGGAGTATACCTGACAGGGGTCATATTAATGGGTAGACTGTAGAGGGAGTATACCTGACAGGGGTCATATTAATGGGTAGACTGTAGAGGGGAGTATACCTGACAGGGGTCATATTAATGGGTAGACTGTAGAGGGAGTATACCTGACAGGGTTCATATTAATGGGTAGACTGTAGAGGGAGTATACCTGACAGGGGTCATATTAATGGGTAGACTGTAGAGGGAGTATACCTGACAGGGGTCATATTAATGGGTAGACTGAAGAGGGGAGTATACCTGACAGGGGTCATATTAATGGGTAGACTGTAGAGGGGAGTATACCTGACAGGGGTCATATTAATGGGTAGACTGAAGAGGGGAGTATACCTGACAGGGGTCATATTAATGGGTAGACAGTAGAGGGAGTATACCTGACAGGGGTCATATTAATGGGTAGACTGTAGAGGGAGTATACCTGACAGGGGTCATATTAATGGGTAGACTGTAGAGGGAGTATACCTGACAGGGGTCATATTAATGGGTAGACTGTAGAGGGGAGTATACCTGACAGGGGTCATATTAATGGGTAGACTGTAGAGGGAGTATACCTGACAGGGGTCATATTAATGGGTAGACTGTAGAAGACCAGAAAATCTGTTTCTCACTTCTGTGATGTTTCCAAGACATTTGTCTAATATTGTCTGCGTTGTCTCGCTCCCCCCTCCCTCCCTCTCTCTCTCTGTCTCTCTCTCTCTCTCTCTCTCTCTCTCTCTCTCTCTCTCTCTCTCTCTCTCGTAGCCAAGATGTTCCGTCGGGTTCTGACCATTGTCCAGGCCCACTGTAAACTGGGTCTGACCGCCACACTGGTCCGTGAAGACGACAAGATCGTTGATCTCAACTTCCTGATTGGGCCCAAGCTGTTTGAGGCTAACTGGATGGAGCTCCAGAACAACGGCTACGTCGCTAAGGTCCAGTGTGCCGAGGTTAGTCCGTCGTCCACACCCGTACCAGTCTGTGGTGGGGATAAACCTGGTAATGGGCACGACACAATATGGCTAATGGAATAGGATACCTCACGACGTCTAGTCTGGGTAAACATCATTTGGGCAACAAGCGGATAAGGCAGGGGTGTAGTTTGGGGGGGGTTTGGGGAACCAGCGGATAAGGCAGGGCTGTAGTTGGGGGGGGGTTTGGGGAACCAGCGGATAAGGCAGGGCTGTAGTTGGGGGGGGGAACCAGTGGATAAGGCAGGGCTGAAGTTGGGGGGGGGTTTGGGGAACCAGCGGATAAGGCAGGGCTGTAGTTGGAGGGGGGGTTGGGCAACAAGCGGATAAGGCAGGGCTGTAGTTGGGGGGGGGGGTTGGGCAACAAGCGGATAAGGCAGGGCTGTAGTTGGGGGGGGTTGGGCAACAAGCGGATAAGGCAGGGCTGTAGTTGGGGGGGTTGGGCAACCAGCGGATAAGGCAGGGCTGTAGTTGGGGGGGGGGTTGGGGAACCAGCGGATAAGGCAGGGCTGTAGTTGGGGGGGTTGGGGAACCAGCGGATAAGGCAGGGCTGTAGTTGGGGGGGTTGGGCAACCAGCGGATAAGGCAGGGCTGTAGTTGGGGGGGGTTGGGGAACCAGCGGATAAGGCAGGGCTGTAGTTGGGGGGGTTGGGGAACCAGCGGATAAGGCAGGGCTGTAGTTGGGGGGGTTGGGGAACCAGCGGATAAGGCAGGGCTGTAGTTGGGGGGGGTTGGGGAACCAGCGGATAAGGCAGGGCTGTAGTTGGGGGGGGTTGGGGAACCAGCGGATAAGGCAGGGCTGTAGTTGGGGGGGGTTTGGGGAACCAGCGGATAAGGCAGGAGCTGTAGTTGGGGGTTGGGGAACCAGCGGATAAGGCAGGGCTGTAGTTGGGGGGTTGGGGAACCAGCGGATAAGGCAGGGCTGTAGTTGGGGGGGGGTTGGGGAACCAGCGGATAAAGGCAGGGCTGTAGTTGGGGGGGGTTGGGGAACCAGCGGATAAGGCAGGGCTGTAGTTGGGGGGGGGTTGGGGAACCAGCGGATAAGGCAGGGCTGTAGTTGGGGGGGGGGTTTAACTGTGGAGCTCTTTTAATTTACAGAGAAAGTCACTAGAGTTCCCATGTCACTAATATGAGACAGAGCTATATACTACATTAGAAGGGTATATGGGGACAGAGCTATAGACCACATTAGAAGGGTATATGGGGACAGAGCTATATAGTATATTAGAAGGGTATATGGGGACAGAGCTATAGACCACATTAGAAGGGTATATGGGGACAGAGCTATATAGTACATTAGAAGGGTATATGGGGACAGAGCTATATACTACATTAGAAGGGTATATGGGGACAGAGCTATATAGTATATTAGAAGGGTATATGGGGACAGAGCTATATACTACATTAGAAGGGTATATGGGGACAGAGCTATATACTACATTAGAAGGGTATATGGGGACAGAGCTATGTAGTATATTAGAAGGGTAGATGGGGACAGAGCTATATAGTATATTAGAAGGGTATATGGGGACAGAGCTATGTAGTACATTAGAAGGGTATATGGGGACAGAGCTATATACTACATTAGAAGGGTATATGGGGACAGAGCTATATAGCACATTAGAAGGGTATATGGGGACAGAGCTATATACTACATTAGAAGGGTATATGGGGACAGAGCTATATAGTATATTAGAAGGGTATATGGGGACAGAGCTATATACTACATTAGAAGGGTATATGGGGACAGAGCTATGTAGTATATTAGAAGGGTAGATGGGGACAGAGCTATGTAGTATATTAGAAGGGTATATGGGGACAGAGCTATGTAGTATATTATAAGGGTATATGGGGACAGAGCTATATAGTATATTAGAAGGGTATATGGGGACAGAGCTATATAGTATATTAGAAGGGTATATGGGGACAGAGCTATATAGTATATTAGAAGGGTATATGGGGACAGAGCTATATAGTATATTAGAAGGGTATATGGGGACAGAGCTATATAGTATATTAGAAGGGTATATGGGGACAGAGCTATATACTACATTAGAAGGGTATATGGGGACAGAGCTATAGACCACATTAGAAGGGTATATGGGGACAGAGCTATATAGTATATTAGAAGGGTATATGGGGACAGAGCTATATAGTATATTAGAAGGGTATATGGGGACAGAGCTATATAGTATATTAGAAGGGTATATGGGGACAGAGCTATATACCACATTAGAAGGGTATATGGGGACAGAGCTATATACTACATTAGAAGGGTATATGGGGACAGAGCTATATAGTATATTAGAAGGGTATATGGGGACAGAGCTATATACTACATTAGAAGGGTATATGGGGACAGAGCTATAGACCACATTAGAAGGGTATATGGGGACAGAGCTATATAGTATATTAGAAGGGTATATGGGGACAGAGCTATATAGTATATTAGAAGGGTATATGGGGACAGAGCTATATACTACATTAGAAGGGTATATGGGGACAGAGCTATATACCACATTAGAAGGGTATATGGGGACAGAGCTATATAGTATATTAGAAGGGTATATGGGGACAGAGCTATATAGTATATTAGAAGGGTATATGGGGACAGAGCTATATAGTATATTAGAAGGGTATATGGGGACAGAGCTATATACTACATTAGAAGGGTATATGGGGACAGAGCTATATAGTATATTAGAAGGGTATATGGGGACAGAGCTATATACTACATTAGAAGGGTATATGGGGACAGAGCTATATAGTATATTAGAAGGGTATATGGGGACAGAGCTATATAGTATATTAGAAGGGTATATGGGGACAGAGCTATATAGTATATTAGAAGGGTATATGGGGACAGAGCTATATAGTATATTAGAAAGGGTATATGGGGACAGAGCTATATACTATATTAGAAGGGTATATGGGGACAGAGCTATATAGTATATTAGAAGGGTATATGGGGACAGAGCTATAGACCACATTAGAAGGGTATATGGGGACAGAGCTATATAGTATATTAGAAGGGTATATGGGGACAGAGCTATATAGTATATTAGAAGGGTATATGGGGACAGAGCTATATACTACATTAGAAGGGTATATGGGGACAGAGCTATAGACCACATTAGAAGGGTATATGGGGACAGAGCTATATACCACATTAGAAGGGTATATGGGGACAGAGCTATAGACCACATTAGAAGGGTATATGGGGACAGAGCTATATACTACATTAGAAGGGTATATGGGGACAGAGCTATTGACCACATTAGAAGGGTATATGGGGACAGAGCTATATAGTATATTAGAAGGGTATATGGGGACAGAGCTATATACTACATTAGAAGGGTATATGGGGACAGAGCTATAGACCACATTAGAAGGGTATATGGGGACAGAGCTATGTAGTATATTAGAAGGGTATATGGGGACAGAGCTATGTAGTATATTATAAGGGTATATGGGGACAGAGCTATGTAGTATATTATAAGGGTATATGGGGACAGAGCTATATAGTATATTAGAAGGGTAGATGGGGACAGAGCTATATAGTATATTAGAAGGGTATATGGGGACAGAGCTATATAGTATATTAGAAGGGTATATGGGGACAGAGCTATATACTACATTAGAAGGGTATATGGGGACAGAGCTATAGACCACATTAGAAGGGTATATGGGGACAGAGCTATATAGTATATTAGAAGGGTATATGGAGACAGAGCTATATAGTATATTAGAAGGGTATATGGGGACAGAGCTATATAGTATATTAGAAGGGTATATGGGGACAGAGCTATATACTATATTAGAAGGGTATATGGGGACAGAGCTATAGACCATATTAGAAGGGTATATGGGGACAGAGCTATATAGTATATTAGAAGGGTATATGGGGACAGAGCTATATACTACATTAGAAGGGTATATGGGGACAGAGCTATAGACCACATTAGAAGGGTATATGGGGACAGAGCTATGTAGTATATTAGAAGGGTATATGGGGACAGAGCTATATACTACATTAGAAGGGTATATGGGGACAGAGCTATATACTACATTAGAAGGGTATATGGGGACAGAGCTATATACTACATTAGAAGGGTATATGGGGACAGAGCTATATAGTATATTAGAAGGGTATATGGGGACAGAGCTATATAGTATATTAGAAGGGTATATGGGGACAGAGCTATATACCATATTAGAAGGGTATATGGGGACAGAGCTATATACCACATTAGAAGGGTATATGGGGACAGAGCTATATACTACATTAGAAGGGTATATGGGGACAGAGCTATATACTATATTAGAAGGGTATATGGGGACAGAGCTATATACTACATTAGAAGGGTATATGGGGACAGAGCTATATAGTATATTAGAAGGGTATATGGGGACAGAGCTATATAGTACATTAGAAGGGTATATGGGGACAGAGCTATATACTACATTAGAAGGGTATATGGGGACAGAGCTATAGACCACATTAGAAGGGTATATGGGGACAGAGCTATGTAGTATATTAGAAGGGTATATGGGGACAGAGCTATATAGTATATTAGAAGGGTATATGGGGACAGAGCTATATAGTATATTAGAAGGGTATATGGGGACAGAGCTATATACTACATTAGAAGGGTATATGGGGACAGAGCTATATAGTATATTAGAAGGGTATATGGGGACAGAGCTATATACTACATTAGAAGGGTATATGGGGACAGAGCTATATAGTATATTAGAAGGGTATATGGGGACAGAGCTATATACTACATTAGAAGGGTATATGGGGACAGAGCTATATAGTATATTAGAAGGGTATATGGGGACAGAGCTATATAGTATATTAGAAGGGTATATGGGGACAGAGCTATATAGTATATTAGAAGGGTATATGGGGACAGAGCTATATACTACATTAGAAGGGTATATGGGGACAGAGCTATATAGTATATTAGAAGGGTATATGGGGACAGAGCTATAGACTACATTAGAAGGGTATATGGGGACAGAGCTATATAGTATATTAGAAGGGTATATGGGGACAGAGCTATATAGTATATTATAAGGGTATATGGGGACAGAGCTATAGAGTACATTAGAAGGGTATATGGGGACAGAGCTATATAGCATATTAGAAGGGTATATGGGGACAGAGCTATTGACCACATTAGAAGGGTATATGGGGACAGAGCTATATACTATATTAGAAGGGTATATGGGGACAGAGCTATATAGTATATTAGAAGGGTATATGGGGACAGAGCTATATAGTATATTAGAAGGGTATATGGGGACAGAGCTATATAGTATATTAGAAGGGTATATGGGGACAGAGCTATATACTACATTAGAAGGGTATATGGGGACAGAGCTATATACCACATTAGAAGGGTATATGGGGACAGAGCTATATAGTATATTAGAAGGGTATATGGGGACAGAGCTATATAGTATATTAGAAGGGTATATGGGGACAGAGCTATATAGTATATTAGAAGGGTATATGGGGACAGAGCTATATAGTATATTAGAAGGGTATATGGGGACAGAGCTATATAGTATATTAGAAGGGTATATGGGGACAGAGCTATATACTACATTAGAAGGGTATATGGGGACAGAGCTATATAGTACATTAGAAGGGTATATGGGGACAGAGCTATAGTATATTAGAAGGGTATATGGGGACAGAGCTATATAGTATATTAGAAGGGTATATGGGGACAGAGCTATATAGTATATTAGAAGGGTATATGGGGACAGAGCTATATAGTACATTAGAAGGGTATATGGGGACAGAGCTATATACTACATTAGAAGGGTATATGGGGACAGAGCTATATAGTATATTAGAAGGGTATATGGGGACAGAGCTATATACTACATTAGAAGGGTATATGGGGACAGAGCTATAGACCATATTAGAAGGGTATATGGGGACAGAGCTATATAGTATATTAGAAGGGTATATGGGGACAGAGCTATATAGTATATTAGAAGGGTATATGGGGACAGAGCTATATAGTATATTAGAAGGGTATATGGGGACAGAGCTATATAGTACATTAGAAGGGTATATGGGGACAGAGCTATATAGTACATTAGAAGGGTATATGGGGACAGAGCTATATAGTATATTAGAAGGGTATATGGGGACAGAGCTATATAGTACATTAGAAGGGTATATGGGGACAGAGCTATATAGCATATTAGAAGGGTATATGGGGACAGAGCTATATAGTATATTAGAAGGGTATATGGGGACAGAGCTATATAGTATATTAGAAGGGTATATGGGGACAGAGCTATATACTACATTAGAAGGGTATATGGGGACAGAGCTATATAGCACATTAGAAGGGTATATGGGGACAGAGCTATATAGTATATTAGAAGGGTATATGGGGACAGAGCTATATAGTATATTAGAAGGGTATATGGGGACAGAGCTATATAGTATATTAGAAGGGTATATGGGGACAGAGCTATATAGTATATTAGAAGGGTATATGGGGACAGAGCTATAGACTATATTAGAAGGGTATATGGGGACAGAGCTATATACTACATTAGAAGGGTATATGGGGACAGAGCTATATAGTACATTAGAAGGGTATATGGGGACAGAGCTATATAGTATATTAGAAGGGTATATGGGGACAGAGCTATATAGTATATTAGAAGGGTATATGGGGACAGAGCTATATAGTATATTAGAAGGGTATATGGGGACAGAGCTATATACTACATTAGAAGGGTATATGGGGACAGAGCTATATAGTACATTAGAAGGGTATATGGGGACAGAGCTATATAGTATATTAGAAGGGTATATGGGGACAGAGCTATATAGTATATTAGAAGGGTAGATGGGGACAGAGCTATATACTACATTAGAAGGGTATATGGGGACAGAGCTATATAGTATATTAGAAGGGTATATGGGGACAGAGCTATATAGTATATTAGAAGGGTATATGGGGACAGAGCTATATAGTACATTAGAAGGGTATATGGGGACAGAGCTATATACTACATTAGAAGGGTATATGGGGACAGAGCTATATAGTATATTAGAAGGGTATATGGGGACAGAGCTATATAGTATATTAGAAGGGTATATGGGGACAGAGCTATATAGTATATTAGAAGGGTATATGGGGACAGAGCTATATAGTATATTAGAAGGGTATATGGGGACAGAGCTATATACTACATTAGAAGGGTATATGGGGACAGAGCTATAGTATATTAGAAGGGTATATGGGGACAGAGCTATATAGTACATTAGAAGGGTATATGGGGACAGAGCTATATAGTATATTAGAAGGGTATATGGGGACAGAGCTATATAGTATATTAGAAGGGTATATGGGGACAGAGCTATATAGTATATTAGAAGGGTATATGGGGACAGAGCTATATAGTATATTAGAAGGGTATATGGGGACAGAGCTATATACTACATTAGAAGGGTATATGGGGACAGAGCTATATACTATATTAGAAGGGTATATGGGGACAGAGCTATATAGTATATTAGAAGGGTATATGGGGACAGAGCTATATAGTATATTAGAAGGGTATATGGGGACAGAGCTATATAGTATATTAGAAGGGTATATGGGGACAGAGCTATATACTACATTAGAAGGGTATATGGGGACAGAGCTATATAGTATATTAGAAGGGTATATGGGGACAGAGCTATATACTATATTAGAAGGGTATATGGGGACAGAGCTATATAGTATATTAGAAGGGTATATGGGGACAGAGCTATATAGTATATTAGAAGGGTATATGGGGACAGAGCTATATAGTATATTAGAAGGGTATATGGGGACAGAGCTATATAGTATATTAGAAGGGTATATGGGGACAGAGCTATATAGTATATTAGAAGGGTATATGGGGACAGAGCTATATAGTATATTAGAAGGGTATATGGGGACAGAGCTATATAGTATATTAGAAGGGTATATGGGGACAGAGCTATATAGTATATTAGAAGGGTATATGGGGACAGAGCTATATAGTATATTAGAAGGGTATATGGGGACAGAGCTATATAGTACATTAGAAGGGTATATGGGGACAGAGCTATATAGTATATTAGAAGGGTATATGGGGACAGAGCTATATACTATATTAGAAGGGTATATGGGGACAGAGCTATATAGTACATTAGAAGGGTATATGGGGACAGAGCTATATAGTACATTAGAAGGGTATATGGGGACAGAGCTATATAGCACATTAGAAGGGTATATGGGGACAGAGCTATATAGTACATTAGAAGGGTATATGGGGACAGAGCTATATACTACATTAGAAGGGTATATGGGGACAGAGCTATATACCATATTAGAAGGGTATATGGGGACAGAGCTATATAGTATATTAGAAGGGTATATGGGGACAGAGCTATATAGTATATTAGAAGGGTATATGGGGACAGAGCTATATACTACATTAGAAGGGTATATGGGGACAGAGCTATATAGTATATTAGAAGGGTATATGGGGACAGAGCTATATAGTATATTAGAAGGGTATATGGGGACAGAGCTATATAGTATATTAGAAGGGTATATGGGGACAGAGCTATATAGTATATTAGAAGGGTATATGGGGACAGAGCTATATACCACATTAGAAGGGTATATGGGGACAGAGCTATATAGTATATTAGAAGGGTATATGGGGACAGAGCTATATAGTATATTAGAAGGGTATATGGGGACAGAGCTATATAGTATATTAGAAAGGGTATATGGGGACAGAGCTATATAGTATATTAGAAGGGTATATGGGGACAGAGCTATATAGTATATTAGAAGGGTATATGGGGACAGAGCTATATACTACATTAGAAGGGTATATGGGGACAGAGCTATATAGTATATTAGAAGGGTATATGGGGACAGAGCTATATACTACATTAGAAGGGTATATGGGGACAGAGCTATATAGTATATTAGAAGGGTATATGGGGACAGAGCTATATACTATATTAGAAGGGTATATGGGGACAGAGCTATAGACCATATTAGAAGGGTATATGGGGACAGAGCTATATAGTATATTAGAAGGGTATATGGGGACAGAGCTATATAGTATATTAGAAGGGTAGATGGGGACAGAGCTATATACCACATTAGAAGGGTATATGGGGACAGAGCTATATACTACATTAGAAGGGTATATGGGGACAGAGCTATATAGCACTATTAGAAGGGTATATGGGGACAGAGCTATATAGTATATTAGAAGGGTATATGGGGACAGAGCTATATACTACATTAGAAGGGTATATGGGGACAGAGCTATATAGTATATTAGAAGGGTATATGGGGACAGAGCTATATAGTATATTAGAAGGGTATATGGGGACAGAGCTATATAGTATATTAGAAGGGTATATGGGGACAGAGCTATATACTACATTAGAAAGGGTATATGGGGACAGAGCTATATAGTATATTAGAAGGGTATATGGGGACAGAGCTATATAGTATATTAGAAGGGTATATGGGGACAGAGCTATATAGTATATTAGAAGGGTATATGGGGACAGAGCTATATAGTATATTAGAAGGGTATATGGGGACAGAGCTATATAGTATATTAGAAGGGTATATGGGGACAGAGCTATATAGTATATTAGAAGGGTATATGGGGACAGAGCTATATAGTATATTAGAAGGGTATATGGGGACAGAGCTATATAGTATATTAGAAGGGTATATGGGGACAGAGCTATATAGTATATTAGAAGGGTATATGGGGACAGAGCTATATAGTATATTAGAAGGGTATATGGGGACAGAGCTATATACTACATTAGAAGGGTATATGGGGACAGAGCTATATAGTATATTAGAAGGGTATATGGGGACAGAGCTATATAGTATATTAGAAGGGTATATGGGGACAGAGCTATATAGTACATTAGAAGGGTATATGGGGACAGAGCTATATAGTATATTAGAAGGGTATATGGGGACAGAGCTATATAGTATATTAGAAGGGTATATGGGGACAGAGCTATATAGTATATTAGAAGGGTATATGGGGACAGAGCTATATAGTATATTAGAAGGGTATATGGGGACAGAGCTATAGACCACATTAGAAGGGTATATGGGGACAGAGCTATATAGTATATTAGAAGGGTATATGGGGACAGAGCTATATACTACATTAGAAGGGTATATGGGGACAGAGCTATATAGTATATTAGAAGGGTATATGGGGACAGAGCTATATAGTATATTAGAAGGGTATATGGGGACAGAGCTATATACTATATTAGAAAGGGTATATGGGGACAGAGCTATATAGTATATTAGAAGGGTATATGGGGACAGAGCTATATAGTATATTAGAAGGGTATATGGGGACAGAGCTATATAGTATATTAGAAGGGTATATGGGGACAGAGCTATATAGTATATTAGAAGGGTATATGGGGACAGAGCTATATACTATATTAGAAGGGTATATGGGGACAGAGCTATATACTACATTAGAAGGGTATATGGGGACAGAGCTATATACTACATTAGAAGGGTATATGGGGACAGAGCTATATAGTATATTAGAAGGGTATATGGGGACAGAGCTATATAGTATATTAGAAGGGTATATGGGGACAGAGCTATATAGTATATTAGAAGGGTATATGGGGACAGAGCTATATAGTATATTAGAAGGGTATATGGGGACAGAGCTATATAGTATATTAGAAGGGTATATGGGGACAGAGCTATATAGTATATTAGAAGGGTATATGGGGACAGAGCTATATACTACATTAGAAGGGTATATGGGGACAGAGCTATATACTATATTAGAAGGGTATATGGGGACAGAGCTATATAGTATATTAGAAGGGTATATGGGGACAGAGCTATATAGTATATTAGAAGGGTATATGGGGACAGAGCTATATAGTATATTAGAAGGGTATATGGGGACAGAGCTATATACTACATTAGAAGGGTATATGGGGACAGAGCTATATAGCATATTAGAAGGGTATATGGGGACAGAGCTATATACTATATTAGAAGGGTATATGGGGACAGAGCTATATAGTATATTAGAAGGGTATATGGGGACAGAGCTATATAGTATATTAGAAGGGTATATGGGGACAGAGCTATATAGTATATTAGAAGGGTATATGGGGACAGAGCTATATACTACATTAGAAGGGTATATGGGGACAGAGCTATATAGTATATTAGAAGGGTATATGGGGACAGAGCTATATAGTATATTAGAAGGGTATATGGGGACAGAGCTATATACTACATTAGAAGGGTATATGGGGACAGAGCTATATAGTACATTAGAAGGGTATATGGGGACAGAGCTATATACTATATTAGAAGGGTATATGGGGACAGAGCTATATAGTACATTAGAAAGGGTATATGGGGACAGAGCTATATAGTATATTAGAAAGGGTATATGGGGACAGAGCTATATAGTACATTAGAAGGGTATATGGGGACAGAGCTATATAGTATATTAGAAGGGTATATGGGGACAGAGCTATATAGTATATTAGAAGGGTATATGGGGACAGAGCTATATAGTACATTAGAAGGGTATATGGGGACAGAGCTATATAGTATATTAGAAGGGTATATGGGGACAGAGCTATATAGTATATTAGAAGGGTATATGGGGACAGAGCTATATAGTATATTAGAAGGGTATATGGGGACAGAGCTATATAGTACATTAGAAAGGGTATATGGGGACAGAGCTATATACGTACATTAGAAGGGTATATGGGGACAGAGCTATATAGTATATTAGAAGGGTATATGGGGACAGAGCTATATAGTATATTAGAAGGGTATATGGGGACAGAGCTATATAGTACATTAGAAGGGTATATGGGGACAGAGCTATATAGTATATTAGAAGGGTATATGGGGACAGAGCTATATAGTATATTAGAAGGGTATATGGGGACAGAGCTATATAGTATATTAGAAGGGTATATGGGGACAGAGCTATATAGTATATTAGAAGGGTATATGGGGACAGAGCTATATAGTATATTAGAAGGGTATATGGGGACAGAGCTATATACTACATTAGAAGGGTATATGGGGACAGAGCTATATAGTATATTAGAAGGGTATATGGGGACAGAGCTATATAGTATATTAGAAGGGTATATGGGGACAGAGCTATATACTACATTAGAAGGGTATATGGGGACAGAGCTATATAGTACATTAGAAGGGTATATGGGGACAGAGCTATATGTATATTAGAAGGGTATATGGGGACAGAGCTATATAGTATATTAGAAGGGTATATGGGGACAGAGCTATATAGTATATTAGAAGGGTATATGGGGACAGAGCTATATACTACATTAGAAGGGTATATGGGGACAGAGCTATATAGTATATTAGAAGGGTATATGGGGACAGAGCTATATAGTATATTAGAAGGGTATATGGGGACAGAGCTATATAGTATATTAGAAGGGTATATGGGGACAGAGCTATATAGTACATTAGAAGGGTATATGGGGACAGAGCTATATAGTACATTAGAAGGGTATATGGGGACAGAGCTATATAGTATATTAGAAGGGTATATGGGGACAGAGCTATATACTACATTAGAAGGGTATATGGGGACAGAGCTATATAGTATATTAGAAGGGTATATGGGGACAGAGCTATATACTACATTAGAAGGGTATATGGGGACAGAGCTATATACTACATTAGAAGGGTATATGGGGACAGAGCTATATAGTATATTAGAAGGGTATATGGGGACAGAGCTATATACTACATTAGAAGGGTATATGGGGACAGAGCTATATAGTATATTAGAAGGGTATATGGGGACAGAGCTATATACTATATTAGAAGGGTATATGGGGACAGAGCTATATAGTATATTAGAAGGGTATATGGGGACAGAGCTATATACTATATTAGAAGGGTATATGGGGACAGAGCTATATAGTATATTAGAAGGGTATATGGGGACAGAGCTATATAGTATATTAGAAGGGTATATGGGGACAGAGCTATATAGTATATTAGAAGGGTATATGGGGACAGAGCTATATGGTATATTAGAAGGGTATGGGTACAGAGCTATATAGTATATTAGAAGGGTATATGGGGACAGAGCTATATAGTATATTAGAAGGGTATATGGGGACAGAGCTATATACTATATTAGAAGGGTATATGGGGACAGAGCTATATAGTATATTAGAAGGGTATATGGGGACAGAGCTATATAGTATATTAGAAGGGTATATGGGGACAGAGCTATATAGTATATTAGAAGGGTATATGGGGACAGAGCTATATACTACATTAGAAGGGTATATGGGGACAGAGCTATATACTACATTAGAAGGGTATATGGGGACAGAGCTATATAGTACATTAGAAGGGTATATGGGGACAGAGCTATATAGTATATTAGAAGGGTATATGGGGACAGAGCTATATAGTACATTAGAAGGGTATATGGGGACAGAGCTATATAGTATATTAGAAGGGTATATGGGGACAGAGCTATATAGTATATTAGAAGGGTATATGGGGACAGAGCTATATAGTATATTAGAAGGGTATATGGGGACAGAGCTATATAGTATATTAGAAGGGTATATGGGGACAGAGCTATATAGTATATTAGAAGGGTATATGGGGACAGAGCTATATAGTATATTAGAAGGGTATATGGGGACAGAGCTATATAGTATATTAGAAGGGTATATGGGGACAGAGCTATATAGTATATTAGAAGGGTATATGGGGACAGAGCTATATAGTACATTAGAAGGGTATATGGGGACAGAGCTATATAGTATATTAGAAGGGTATATGGGGACAGAGCTATATAGTATATTAGAAGGGTATATGGGGACAGAGCTATATAGTATATTAGAAGGGTATATGGGGACAGAGCTATAGTACATTAGAAGGGTATATGGGGACAGAGCTATATAGTACATTAGAAGGGTATATGGGGACAGAGCTATATAGTATATTAGAAGGGTATATGGGGACAGAGCTATATAGTATATTAGAAGGGTATATGGGGACAGAGCTATATAGTATATTAGAAGGGTATATGGGGACAGAGCTATATAGTATATTAGAAAGGGTATATGGGGACAGAGCTATATAGTATATTAGAAGGGTATATGGGGACAGAGCTATATAGTACATTAGAAGGGTATATGGGGACAGAGCTATATAGTATATTAGAAGGGTATATGGGGACAGAGCTATATAGTATATTAGAAGGGTATATGGGGACAGAGCTATATAGTATATTAGAAGGGTATATGGGGACAGAGCTATATAGTACATTAGAAGGGTATATGGGGACAGAGCTATATAGTACATTAGAAGGGTATATGGGGACAGAGCTATATAGTATATTAGAAGGGTATATGGGGACAGAGCTATATAGTACATTAGAAGGGTATATGGGGACAGAGCTATATAGTATATTAGAAGGGTATATGGGGACAGAGCTATATAGTACATTAGAAGGGTATATGGGGACAGAGCTATATAGTATATTAGAAGGGTATATGGGGACAGAGCTATATAGTATATTAGAAGGGTATATGGGGACAGAGCTATAGTATATTAGAAGGGTATATGGGGACAGAGCTATAGTATATTAGAAGGGTATATGGGGACAGAGCTATATAGTACATTAGAAGGGTATATGGGGACAGAGCTATATAGTATATTAGAAGGGTATATGGGGACAGAGCTATATAGTATATTAGAAGGGTATATGGGGACAGAGCTATATAGTATATTAGAAGGGTATATGGGGACAGAGCTATATACTACATTAGAAGGGTATATGGGGACAGAGCTATATAGTATATTAGAAGGGTATATGGGGACAGAGCTATATACTATATTAGAAGGGTATATGGGGACAGAGCTATATAGTATATTAGAAGGGTATATGGGGACAGAGCTATATAGTACATTAGAAGGGTATATGGGGACAGAGCTATATAGTACATTAGAAGGGTATATGGGGACAGAGCTATATAGTACATTAGAAGGGTATATGGGGACAGAGCTATATAGTATATTAGAAGGGTATATGGGGACAGAGCTATATAGTACATTAGAAGGGTATATGGGGACAGAGCTATATAGTACATTAGAAGGGTATATGGGGACAGAGCTATATAGTACATTAGAAGGGTATATGGGGACAGAGCTATATAGTACATTAGAAGGGTATATGGGGACAGAGCTATATAGTACATTAGAAGGGTATATGGGGACAGAGCTATATAGTACATTAGAAGGGTATATGGGGACAGAGCTATATAGTATATTAGAAGGGTATATGGGGACAGAGCTATATAGTATATTAGAAGGGTATATGGGGACAGAGCTATATAGTATATTAGAAAGGGTATATGGGGACAGAGCTATATAGTATATTAGAAGGGTATATGGGGACAGAGCTATATAGTACATTAGAAGGGTATATGGGGACAGAGCTATATAGTATATTAGAAGGGTATATGGGGACAGAGCTATATACTACATTAGAAGGGTATATGGGGACAGAGCTATATAGTATATTAGAAAGGGTATATGGGGACAGAGCTATATAGTATATTAGAAGGGTATATGGGGACAGAGCTATATAGTATATTAGAAGGGTATATGGGGACAGAGCTATATAGTATATTAGAAGGGTATATGGGGACAGAGCTATATACTATATTAGAAGGGTATATGGGGACAGAGCTATATAGTATATTAGAAGGGTATATGGGGACAGAGCTATATAGTACATTAGAAGGGTATATGGGGACAGAGCTATATAGTATATTAGAAGGGTATATGGGGACAGAGCTATATAGTATATTAGAAGGGTATATGGGGACAGAGCTATATAGTATATTAGAAGGGTATATGGGGACAGAGCTATATAGTACATTAGAAGGGTATATGGGGACAGAGCTATATAGTACATTAGAAGGGTATATGGGGACAGAGCTATATAGTATATTAGAAGGGTATATGGGGACAGAGCTATATAGTACATTAGAAGGGTATATGGGGACAGAGCTATATAGTATATTAGAAGGGTATATGGGGACAGAGCTATATACTACATTAGAAGGGTATATGGGGACAGAGCTATATAGTACATTAGAAGGGTATATGGGGACAGAGCTATATAGTATATTAGAAGGGTAGATGGGGACAGAGCTATATTGTATATTAGAAGGGTATATGGGGACAGAGCTATATAGTATATTAGAAGGGTATATGGGGACAGAGCTATATAGTATATTAGAAGGGTATATGGGGACAGAGCTATATAGTATATTAGAAGGGTATATGGGGACAGAGCTATATAGTACATTAGAAGGGTATATGGGGACAGAGCTATATAGTACATTAGAAGGGTATATGGGGACAGAGCTATATAGTATATTAGAAGGGTATATGGGGACAGAGCTATATAGTACATTAGAAGGGTATATGGGGACAGAGCTATATACTATATTAGAAGGGTAGATGGGGACAGAGCTATATAGTATATTAGAAGGGTATATGGGGACAGAGCTATATAGTATATTAGAAGGGTATATGGGGACAGAGCTATATAGTATATTAGAAGGGTATATGGGGACAGAGCTATATAGTATATTAGAAGGGTATATGGGGACAGAGCTATATAGTATATTAGAAGGGTATATGGGGACAGAGCTATATAGTATATTAGAAGGGGTATATGGGGACAGAGCTATATAGTATATTAGAAGGGTATATGGGGACAGAGCTATATACTATATTAGAAGGGTATATGGGGACAGAGCTATATAGTATATTAGAAGGGTATATGGGGACAGAGCTATATACTATATTAGAAGGGTATATGGGGACAGAGCTATATAGTATATTAGAAGGGTATATGGGGACAGAGCTATATAGTATATTAGAAGGGTATATGGGGACAGAGCTATATAGTATATTAGAAGGGTATATGGGGACAGAGCTATATAGTATATTAGAAGGGTATATGGGGACAGAGCTATATACTACATTAGAAGGGTATATGGGGACAGAGCTATATAGTATATTAGAAGGGTATATGGGGACAGAGCTATATAGTATATTAGAAGGGTATATGGGGACAGAGCTATATAGTACATTAGAAGGGTATATGGGGACAGAGCTATATAGTATATTAGAAGGGTATATGGGGACAGAGCTATATAGTATATTAGAAGGGTATATGGGGACAGAGCTATATACTATATTAGAAGGGTATATGGGGACAGAGCTATATAGTATATTAGAAGGGTATATGGGGACAGAGCTATATAGTATATTAGAAGGGTATATGGGGACAGAGCTATATAGTATATTAGAAGGGTATATGGGGACAGAGCTATATAGTACATTAGAAGGGTATATGGGGACAGAGCTATATAGTATATTAGAAGGGTATATGGGGACAGAGCTATATAGTATATTAGAAGGGTATATGGGGACAGAGCTATATACTACATTAGAAGGGTATATGGGGACAGAGCTATATAGTATATTAGAAGGGTATATGGGGACAGAGCTATATAGTATATTAGAAGGGTATATGGGGACAGAGCTATATAGTATATTAGAAGGGTATATGGGGACAGAGCTATATAGTATATTAGAAGGGTATATGGGGACAGAGCTATATAGTATATTAGAAGGGTATATGGGGACAGAGCTATATAGTACATTAGAAGGGTATATGGGGACAGAGCTATATAGTATATTAGAAGGGTATATGGGGACAGAGCTATATAGTATATTAGAAGGGTATATGGGGACAGAGCTATATACTATATTAGAAGGGTATATGGGGACAGAGCTATATAGTATATTAGAAGGGTATATGGGGACAGAGCTATATACTATATTAGAAGGGTATATGGGGACAGAGCTATATAGTATATTAGAAGGGTATATGGGGACAGAGCTATATAGTATATTAGAAGGGTATATGGGGACAGAGCTATATAGTATATTAGAAGGGTATATGGGGACAGAGCTATATAGTATATTAGAAGGGTATATGGGGACAGAGCTATATAGTATATTAGAAGGGTATATGGGGACAGAGCTATATAGTATATTAGAAGGGTATATGGGGACAGAGCTATATAGTATATTAGAAGGGTATATGGGGACAGAGCTATATAGTATATTAGAAGGGTATATGGGGACAGAGCTATATAGTATATTAGAAGGGTATATGGGGACAGAGCTATATAGTATATTAGAAGGGTATATGGGGACAGAGCTATATAGTATATTAGAAGGGTATATGGGGACAGAGCTATATAGTATATTAGAAGGGTATATGGGGACAGAGCTATATAGTACATTAGAAGGGTATATGGGGACAGAGCTATATAGTATATTAGAAGGGTATATGGGGACAGAGCTATATAGTATATTAGAAGGGTATATGGGGACAGAGCTATATAGTATATTAGAAGGGTATATGGGGACAGAGCTATATAGTATATTAGAAGGGTATATGGGGACAGAGCTATATAGTATATTAGAAGGGTATATGGGGACAGAGCTATATAGTATATTAGAAGGGTATATGGGGACAGAGCTATATAGTACATTAGAAAGGGTATATGGGGACAGAGCTATATAGTACATTAGAAGGGTATATGGGGACAGAGCTATATACTACATTAGAGGGTATATGGGGACAGAGCTATATAGTATATTAGAAGGGTATATGGGGACAGAGCTATATAGTATATTAGAAGGGTATATGGGGACAGAGCTATATAGTATATTAGAAGGGTATATGGGGACAGAGCTATATAGTACATTAGAAGGGTATATGGGGACAGAGCTATATAGTATATTAGAAGGGTATATGGGGACAGAGCTATATAGTATATTAGAAGGGTATATGGGGACAGAGCTATATAGTATATTAGAAGGGTATATGGGGACAGAGCTATATAGTATATTAGAAGGGTATATGGGGACAGAGCTATATAGTATATTAGAAGGGTATATGGGGACAGAGCTATATAGTATATTAGAAGGGTATATGGGGACAGAGCTATATAGTATATTAGAAGGGTATATGGGGACAGAGCTATATAGTACATTAGAAGGGTATATGGGGACAGAGCTATATAGTATATTAGAAGGGTATATGGGGACAGAGCTATATAGTATATTAGAAGGGTATATGGGGACAGAGCTATATAGTATATTAGAAGGGTATATGGGGACAGAGCTATATAGTATATTAGAAGGGTATATGGGGACAGAGCTATATAGTACATTAGAAGGGTATATGGGGACAGAGCTATATAGTATATTAGAAGGGTATATGGGGACAGAGCTATATAGTACATTAGAAGGGTATATGGGGACAGAGCTATATAGTATATTAGAAGGGTATATGGGGACAGAGCTATATAGTATATTAGAAGGGTATATGGGGACAGAGCTATATAGTATATTAGAAGGGTATATGGGGACAGAGCTATATAGTATATTAGAAAGGGTATATGGGGACAGAGCTATATAGTATATTAGAAAGGGTATATGGGGACAGAGCTATATAGTATATTAGAAGGGTATATGGGGACAGAGCTATATAGTATATTAGAAGGGTATATGGGGACAGAGCTATATAGTATATTAGAAGGGTATATGGGGACAGAGCTATATAGTATATTAGAAGGGTATATGGGGACAGAGCTATATAGTATATTAGAAGGGTATATGGGGACAGAGCTATATAGTATATTAGAAGGGTATATGGGGACAGAGCTATATAGTATATTAGAAAGGGTATATGGGGACAGAGCTATATAGTATATTAGAAGGGTATATGGGGACAGAGCTATATACTATATTAGAAGGGTATATGGGGACAGAGCTATATAGTATATTAGAAGGGTATATGGGGACAGAGCTATATAGTATATTAGAAGGGTATATGGGGACAGAGCTATATAGTATATTAGAAGGGTATATGGGGACAGAGCTATATAGTATATTAGAAGGGTATATGGGGACAGAGCTATATAGTACATTAGAAGGGTATATGGGGACAGAGCTATAGTATATTAGAAGGGTATATGGGGACAGAGCTATATAGTATATTAGAAGGGTATATGGGGACAGAGCTATATAGTATATTAGAAGGGTATATGGGGACAGAGCTATATAGTATATTAGAAGGGTATATGGGGACAGAGCTATATACTACATTAGAAGGGTATATGGGGACAGAGCTATATAGTATATTAGAAGGGTATATGGGGACAGAGCTATATAGTATATTAGAAGGGTATATGGGGACAGAGCTATATAGTATATTAGAAGGGTATATGGGGACAGAGCTATATAGTATATTAGAAGGGTATATGGGGACAGAGCTATATAGTATATTAGAAGGGTATATGGGGACAGAGCTATATACTACATTAGAAGGGTATATGGGGACAGAGCTATATAGTATATTAGAAGGGTATATGGGGACAGAGCTATATAGTATATTAGAAGGGTATATGGGGACAGAGCTATATACTATATTAGAAGGGTATATGGGGACAGAGCTATATAGTATATTAGAAGGGTATATGGGGACAGAGCTATATAGTATATTAGAAGGGTATATGGGGACAGAGCTATATAGTATATTAGAAGGGTATATGGGGACAGAGCTATATACTATATTAGAAGGGTATATGGGGACAGAGCTATATAGTACATTAGAAGGGTATATGGGGACAGAGCTATATAGTATATTAGAAGGGTATATGGGGACAGAGCTATATAGTATATTAGAAAGGGTATATGGGGACAGAGCTATATAGTATATTAGAAGGGTATATGGGGACAGAGCTATATAGTATATTAGAAGGGTATATGGGGACAGAGCTATATAGTACATTAGAAGGGTATATGGGGACAGAGCTATATAGTATATTAGAAGGGTATATGGGGACAGAGCTATATACTATATTAGAAGGGTATATGGGGACAGAGCTATATGTATATTAGAAGGGTATATGGGGACAGAGCTATATAGTATATTAGAAGGGTATATGGGGACAGAGCTATATAGTATATTAGAAGGGTATATGGGGACAGAGCTATATAGTATATTAGAAGGGTATATGGGGACAGAGCTATATAGTATATTAGAAGGGTATATGGGGACAGAGCTATATAGTATATTAGAAGGGTATATGGGGACAGAGCTATATAGTACATTAGAAGGGTATATGGGGACAGAGCTATATAGTATATTAGAAGGGTATATGGGGACAGAGCTATATAGTATATTAGAAGGGTATATGGGGACAGAGCTATATACTATATTAGAAGGGTATATGGGGACAGAGCTATATAGTATATTAGAAGGGTATATGGGGACAGAGCTATATAGTACATTAGAAGGGTATATGGGGACAGAGCTATATAGTACATTAGAAGGGTATATGGGGACAGAGCTATATAGTATATTAGAAGGGTATATGGGGACAGAGCTATATAGTACATTAGAAGGGTATATGGGGACAGAGCTATATAGTATATTAGAAGGGTATATGGGGACAGAGCTATATAGTACATTAGAAGGGTATATGGGGACAGAGCTATATAGTATATTAGAAAGGGTATATGGGGACAGAGCTATATACTACATTAGAAGGGTATATGGGGACAGAGCTATATAGTACATTAGAAGGGTATATGGGGACAGAGCTATATACTATATTAGAAGGGTATATGGGGACAGAGCTATATAGTATATTAGAAGGGTATATGGGGACAGAGCTATATAGTATATTAGAAGGGTATATGGGGACAGAGCTATATACTACATTAGAAGGGTATATGGGGACAGAGCTATATAGTACATTAGAAGGGTATATGGGGACAGAGCTATATACTACATTAGAAGGGTATATGGGGACAGAGCTATATAGTATATTAGAAGGGTATATGGGGACAGAGCTATATAGTATATTAGAAGGGTATATGGGGACAGAGCTATATAGTATATTAGAAGGGTATATGGGGACAGAGCTATATACTACATTAGAAGGGTATATGGGGACAGAGCTATATACTACATTAGAAGGGTATATGGGGACAGAGCTATATAGTATATTAGAAGGGTATATGGGGACAGAGCTATATAGTATATTAGAAGGGTATATGGGGACAGAGCTATATACTACATTAGAAGGGTATATGGGGACAGAGCTATATAGTATATTAGAAGGGTATATGGGGACAGAGCTATATAGTATATTAGAAGGGTATATGGGGACAGAGCTATATAGTACATTAGAAGGGTATATGGGGACAGAGCTATATAGTATATTAGAAGGGTATATGGGGACAGAGCTATATAGTATATTAGAAGGGTATATGGGGACAGAGCTATATAGTATATTAGAAGGGTATATGGGGACAGAGCTATATACTATATTAGAAGGGTATATGGGGACAGAGCTATATAGTACATTAGAAGGGTATATGGGGACAGAGCTATATAGTATATTAGAAGGGTATATGGGGACAGAGCTATATAGTATATTAGAAGGGTATATGGGGACAGAGCTATATAGTACATTAGAAGGGTATATGGGGACAGAGCTATATACTACATTAGAAGGGTATATGGGGACAGAGCTATATAGTATATTAGAAGGGTATATGGGGACAGAGCTATATACTATATTAGAAGGGTATATGGGGACAGAGCTATATAGTATATTAGAAGGGTATATGGGGACAGAGCTATATAGTATATTAGAAGGGTATATGGGGACAGAGCTATATAGTATATTAGAAGGGTATATGGGGACAGAGCTATATAGTACATTAGAAGGGTATATGGGGACAGAGCTATATAGTATATTAGAAGGGTATATGGGGACAGAGCTATATAGTACATTAGAAGGGTATATGGGGACAGAGCTATATAGTATATTAGAAGGGTATATGGGGACAGAGCTATATAGTATATTAGAAGGGTATATGGGGACAGAGCTATATAGTACATTAGAAGGGTATATGGGGACAGAGCTATATAGTATATTAGAAGGGTATATGGGGACAGAGCTATATAGTATATTAGAAGGGTATATGGGGACAGAGCTATATAGTATATTAGAAGGGTATATGGGGACAGAGCTATATAGTATATTAGAAGGGTATATGGGGACAGAGCTATATAGTATATTAGAAGGGTATATGGGGACAGAGCTATATAGTATATTAGAAGGGTATATGGGGACAGAGCTATATAGTACATTAGAAGGGTATATGGGGACAGAGCTATATAGTATATTAGAAGGGTATATGGGGACAGAGCTATATAGTACATTAGAAGGGGTATATGGGGACAGAGCTATATAGTATATTAGAAGGGTATATGGGGACAGAGCTATATAGTATATTAGAAGGGTATATGGGGACAGAGCTATATACTATATTAGAAGGGTATATGGGGACAGAGCTATATAGTATATTAGAAGGGTATATGGGGACAGAGCTATATACTACATTAGAAGGGTATATGGGGACAGAGCTATATAGTACATTAGAAGGGTATATGGGGACAGAGCTATATAGTATATTAGAAGGGTATATGGGGACAGAGCTATATAGTATATTAGAAGGGTATATGGGGACAGAGCTATATAGTATATTAGAAGGGTATATGGGGACAGAGCTATATAGTACATTAGAAGGGTATATGGGGACAGAGCTATATAGTATATTAGAAGGGTATATGGGGACAGAGCTATATAGTATATTAGAAGGGTATATGGGGACAGAGCTATATAGTATATTAGAAGGGTATATGGGGACAGAGCTATATAGTATATTAGAAGGGTATATGGGGACAGAGCTATATACTATATTAGAAGGGTATATGGGGACAGAGCTATATAGTATATTAGAAGGGTATATGGGGACAGAGCTATATAGTATATTAGAAGGGTATATGGGGACAGAGCTATATAGTATATTAGAAGGGTATATGGGGACAGAGCTATATACTACATTAGAAGGGTATATGGGGACAGAGCTATATACTATATTAGAAGGGTATATGGGGACAGAGCTATATAGTATATTAGAAGGGTATATGGGGACAGAGCTATATAGTATATTAGAAGGGTATATGGGGACAGAGCTATATAGTATATTAGAAGGGTATATGGGGACAGAGCTATATAGTATATTAGAAGGGTATATGGGGACAGAGCTATATAGTATATTAGAAGGGTATATGGGGACAGAGCTATATAGTATATTAGAAGGGTATATGGGGACAGAGCTATATAGTATATTAGAAGGGTATATGGGGACAGAGCTATATAGTATATTAGAAGGGTATATGGGGACAGAGCTATATAGTACATTAGAAGGGTATATGGGGACAGAGCTATATAGTATATTAGAAGGGTATATGGGGACAGAGCTATATACTACATTAGAAGGGTATATGGGGACAGAGCTATATAGTATATTAGAAGGGTATATGGGGACAGAGCTATATAGTATATTAGAAGGGTATATGGGGACAGAGCTATATAGTATATTAGAAGGGTATATGGGGACAGAGCTATATAGTATATTAGAAGGGTATATGGGGACAGAGCTATATAGTACATTAGAAGGGTATATGGGGACAGAGCTATATAGTATATTAGAAGGGTATATGGGGACAGAGCTATATAGTATATTAGAAGGGTATATGGGGACAGAGCTATATAGTATATTAGAAGGGTATATGGGGACAGAGCTATATAGTATATTAGAAGGGTATATGGGGACAGAGCTATATAGTATATTAGAAGGGTATATGGGGACAGAGCTATATACTATATTAGAAGGGTATATGGGGACAGAGCTATATAGTATATTAGAAGGGTATATGGGGACAGAGCTATATAGTATATTAGAAGGGTATATGGGGACAGAGCTATATACTACATTAGAAGGGTATATGGGGACAGAGCTATATAGTATATTAGAAGGGTATATGGGGACAGAGCTATATAGTACATTAGAAGGGTATATGGGGACAGAGCTATATAGTATATTAGAAGGGTATATGGGGACAGAGCTATATACTACATTAGAAGGGTATATGGGGACAGAGCTATGTAGTACATTAGAAGGGTAGATGGGGACAGAGCTATATACTACATTAGAAGGGTATATGGGGACAGAGCTATATACTACATTAGAAGGGTATATGGGGACAGAGCTATATAGTATATTAGAAGGGTATATGGGGACAGAGCTATATAGTATATTAGAAGGGTATATGGGGACAGAGCTATATAGTATATTAGAAGGGTATATGGGGACAGAGCTATATAGTATATTAGAAGGGTATATGGGGACAGAGCTATATACTATATTAGAAGGGTATATGGGGACAGAGCTATATAGTATATTAGAAGGGTATATGGGGACAGAGCTATATAGTATATTAGAAGGGTATATGGGGACAGAGCTATATAGTATATTAGAAGGGTATATGGGGACAGAGCTATATACTATATTAGAAGGGTATATGGGGACAGAGCTATATAGTATATTAGAAGGGTATATGGGGACAGAGCTATATAGTATATTAGAAGGGTATATGGGGACAGAGCTATATAGTATATTAGAAGGGTATATGGGGACAGAGCTATATAGTATATTAGAAGGGTATATGGGGACAGAGCTATATAGTATATTAGAAGGGTATATGGGGACAGAGCTATATAGTATATTAGAAGGGTATATGGGGACAGAGCTATATAGTATATTAGAAGGGTATATGGGGACAGAGCTATATAGTATATTAGAAGGGTATATGGGGACAGAGCTATATAGTATATTAGAAGGGTATATGGGGACAGAGCTATATAGTATATTAGAAGGGTATATGGGGACAGAGCTATATACTATATTAGAAGGGTATATGGGGACAGAGCTATATAGTATATTAGAAGGGTATATGGGGACAGAGCTATATAGTATATTAGAAGGGTATATGGGGACAGAGCTATATAGTATATTAGAAGGGTATATGGGGACAGAGCTATATAGTATATTAGAAGGGTATATGGGGACAGAGCTATATAGTATATTAGAAGGGTATATGGGGACAGAGCTATATACTATATTAGAAGGGTATATGGGGACAGAGCTATATAGTATATTAGAAGGGTATATGGGGACAGAGCTATATAGTATATTAGAAGGGTATATGGGGACAGAGCTATATAGTATATTAGAAGGGTATATGGGGACAGAGCTATATAGTATATTAGAAGGGTATATGGGGACAGAGCTATATAGTATATTAGAAGGGTATATGGGGACAGAGCTATATAGTATATTAGAAGGGTATATGGGGACAGAGCTATATACTACATTAGAAGGGTATATGGGGACAGAGCTATATAGTATATTAGAAGGGTATATGGGGACAGAGCTATATAGTATATTAGAAGGGTATATGGGGACAGAGCTATATAGTATATTAGAAGGGTATATGGGGACAGAGCTATATAGTATATTAGAAGGGTATATGGGGACAGAGCTATATAGTATATTAGAAGGGTATATGGGGACAGAGCTATATAGTATATTAGAAGGGTATATGGGGACAGAGCTATATAGTATATTAGAAGGGTATATGGGGACAGAGCTATATACTACATTAGAAGGGTATATGGGGACAGAGCTATATAGTATATTAGAAGGGTATATGGGGACAGAGCTATATAGTATATTAGAAAGGGTATATGGGGACAGAGCTATATAGTATATTAGAAGGGTATATGGGGACAGAGCTATATAGTATATTAGAAGGGTATATGGGGACAGAGCTATATACTACATTAGAAGGGTATATGGGGACAAGAGCTATATACTACATTAGAAGGGTATATGGGGACAGAGCTATATAGTATATTAGAAGGGTATATGGGGACAGAGCTATATACTATATTAGAAGGGTATATGGGGACAGAGCTATATAGTACATTAGAAGGGTATATGGGGACAGAGCTATATAGTATATTAGAAGGGTATATGGGGACAGAGCTATATAGTATATTAGAAGGGTATATGGGGACAGAGCTATATAGTATATTAGAAGGGTATATGGGGACAGAGCTATATACTATATTAGAAGGGTATATGGGGACAGAGCTATATAGTATATTAGAAGGGTATATGGGGACAGAGCTATATAGTATATTAGAAGGGTATATGGGGACAGAGCTATATAGTATATTAGAAGGGTATATGGGGACAGAGCTATAGACTATATTAGAAGGGTATATGGGGACAGAGCTATATAGTATATTAGAAGGGTATATGGGGACAGAGCTATATAGTATATTAGAAGGGTATATGGGGACAGAGCTATATAGTACATTAGAAGGGTATATGGGGACAGAGCTATTAGTATATTAGAAGGGTATATGGGGACAGAGCTATATACTATATTAGAAGGGTATATGGGGACAGAGCTATATACTACATTAGAAGGGTATATGGGGACAGAGCTATATAGTATATTAGAAGGGTATATGGGGACAGAGCTATATAGTATATTAGAAGGGTATATGGGGACAGAGCTATATAGTATATTAGAAGGGTATATGGGGACAGAGCTATATGTACATTAGAAGGGTATATGGGGACAGAGCTATATAGTATATTAGAAGGGTATATGGGGACAGAGCTATAAGTATATTAGAAGGGTATATGGGGACAGAGCTATATAGTATATTAGAAGGGTATATGGGGACAGAGCTATATAGTATATTAGAAGGGTATATGGGGACAGAGCTATATAGTATATTAGAAGGGTATATGGGGACAGAGCTATATAGTATATTAGAAGGGTATATGGGGACAGAGCTATATAGTATATTAGAAGGGTATATGGGGACAGAGCTATATACTATATTAGAAGGGTATATGGGGACAGAGCTATATAGTATATTAGAAGGGTATATGGGGACAGAGCTATATACTATATTAGAAGGGTATATGGGGACAGAGCTATATAGTATATTAGAAGGGTATATGGGGACAGAGCTATATACTACATTAGAAGGGTATATGGGGACAGAGCTATATAGTATATTAGAAGGGTATATGGGGACAGAGCTATATAGTATATTAGAAGGGTATATGGGGACAGAGCTATATAGTATATTAGAAGGGTATATGGGGACAGAGCTATATAGTATATTAGAAGGGTATATGGGGACAGAGCTATAAGTACATTAGAAGGGTATATGGGGACAGAGCTATATAGTACATTAGAAGGGTATATGGGGACAGAGCTATATAGTATATTAGAAGGGTATATGGGGACAGAGCTATATAGTATATTAGAAGGGTATATGGGGACAGAGCTATATAGTATATTAGAAGGGTATATGGGGACAGAGCTATATACTACATTAGAAGGGTATATGGGGACAGAGCTATATACTACATTAGAAGGGTATATGGGGACAGAGCTATATAGTATATTAGAAAGGGTATATGGGGACAGAGCTATATAGTATATTAGAAGGGTATATGGGGACAGAGCTATATAGTACATTAGAAGGGTATATGGGGACAGAGCTATATAGTACATTAGAAGGGTATATGGGGACAGAGCTATATAGTATATTAGAAGGGTATATGGGGACAGAGCTATATACTATATTAGAAGGGTATATGGGGACAGAGCTATATAGTATATTAGAAGGGTATATGGGGACAGAGCTATATAGTATATTAGAAGGGTATATGGGGACAGAGCTATATATTATATTAGAAGGGTATATGGGGACAGAGCTATATAGTATATTAGAGGGTATATGGGGACAGAGCTATATAGTATATTAGAAAGGGTATATGGGGACAGAGCTATATACTACATTAGAAGGGTATATGGGGACAGAGCTATATAGTATATTAGAAGGGTATATGGGGACAGAGCTATATAGTATATTAGAAGGGTATATGGGGACAGAGCTATATAGTATATTAGAAGGGTATATGGGGACAGAGCTATATAGTATATTAGAAGGGTATATGGGGACAGAGCTATATACTACATTAGAAGGGTATATGGGGACAGAGCTATATAGTACATTAGAAGGGTATATGGGGACAGAGCTATATAGTATATTAGAAGGGTATATGGGGACAGAGCTATATAGTACATTAGAAGGGTATATGGGGACAGAGCTATATACTACATTAGAAAGGGTATATGGGGACAGAGCTATATAGTACATTAGAAGGGTATATGGGGACAGAGCTATATAGTATATTAGAAGGGTATATGGGGACAGAGCTATATACTATATTAGAAGGGTATATGGGGACAGAGCTATATACTACATTAGAAGGGTATATGGGGACAGAGCTATATACTATATTAGAAGGGTATATGGGGACAGAGCTATATACTACATTAGAAGGGTATATGGGGACAGAGCTATATAGTATATTAGAAGGGTATATGGGGACAGAGCTATATACTACATTAGAAGGGTATATGGGGACAGAGCTATATAGTATATTAGAAGGGTATATGGGGACAGAGCTATATAGTATATTAGAAGGGTATATGGGGACAGAGCTATATAGTATATTAGAAGGGTATATGGGGACAGAGCTATATAGTATATTAGAAGGGTATATGGGGACAGAGCTATATAGTATATTAGAAGGGTATATGGGGACAGAGCTATATAGTATATTAGAAGGGTATATGGGGACAGAGCTATATAGTATATTAGAAGGGTATATGGGGACAGAGCTATATAGTATATTAGAAGGGTATATGGGGACAGAGCTATATACTATATTAGAAGGGTAGATGGGGACAGAGCTATATACTATATTAGAAGGGTAAATGGGGACAGAGCTATATAGTATATTAGAAGGGTATATGGGGACAGAGCTATATAGTATATTAGAAGGGTATATGGGGACAGAGCTATATAGTATATTAGAAGGGTATATGGGGACAGAGCTATATAGTATATTAGAAGGGTATATGGGGACAGAGCTATATAGTATATTAGAAGGGTATATGGGGACAGAGCTATATAGTATATTAGAAGGGTATATGGGGACGAGCTATATACTATATTAGAAGGGTATATGGGGACAGAGCTATATAGTATATTAGAAAGGGTATATGGGGACAGAGCTATATAGTATATTAGAAGGGTATATGGGGACAGAGCTATATACTATATTAGAAGGGTATATGGGGACAGAGCTATATAGTATATTAGAAGGGTATATGGGGACAGAGCTATATACTACATTAGAAGGGTATATGGGGACAGAGCTATATACTACATTAGAAGGGTATATGGGGACAGAGCTATATAGTATATTAGAAGGGTATATGGGGACAGAGCTATATAGTATATTAGAAGGGTATATGGGGACAGAGCTATATAGTATATTAGAAGGGTATATGGGGACAGAGCTATATAGTATATTAGAAGGGTATATGGGGACAGAGCTATATAGTATATTAGAAGGGTATATGGGGACAGAGCTATATAGTATATTAGAAGGGGTATATGGGGACAGAGCTATATAGTATATTAGAAGGGTATATGGGGACAGAGCTATATAGTATATTAGAAGGGTATATGGGGACAGAGCTATATAGTATATTAGAAGGGTATATGGGGACAGAGCTATATACTATATTAGAAGGGTATATGGGGACAGAGCTATATAGTACATTAGAAGGGTATATGGGGACAGAGCTATATAGTATATTAGAAGGGTATATGGGGACAGAGCTATATAGTATATTAGAAAGGGTATATGGGGACAGAGCTATATAGTATATTAGAAGGGTATATGGGGACAGAGCTATATAGTATATTAGAAGGGTATATGGGGACAGAGCTATATTGTATATTAGAAGGGTATATGGGGACAGAGCTATATAGTATATTAGAAGGGTATATGGGGACAGAGCTATATAGTATATTAGAAGGGTATATGGGGACAGAGCTATATAGTACATTAGAAGGGTATATGGGGACAGAGCTATATAGTATATTAGAAGGGTATATGGGGACAGAGCTATATAGTACATTAGAAGGGTATATGGGGACAGAGCTATATAGTATATTAGAAGGGTATATGGGGACAGAGCTATATAGTATATTAGAAGGGTATATGGGGACAGAGCTATATACTACATTAGAAGGGTATATGGGGACAGAGCTATATACTATATTAGAAGGGTATATGGGGACAGAGCTATATACTATATTAGAAGGGTATATGGGGACAGAGCTATATACTATATTAGAAGGGTATATGGGGACAGAGCTATATAGTATATTAGAAGGGTATATGGGGACAGAGCTATATAGTATATTAGAAGGGTATATGGGGACAGAGCTATATAGTATATTAGAAGGGTATATGGGGACAGAGCTATATACTATATTAGAAGGGTATATGGGGACAGAGCTATATAGTATATTAGAAGGGTATATGGGGACAGAGCTATATAGTATATTAGAAGGGTATATGGGGACAGAGCTATATAGTATATTAGAAGGGTATATGGGGACAGAGCTATATAGTATATTAGAAGGGTATATGGGGACAGAGCTATATAGTATATTAGAAGGGTATATGGGGACAGAGCTATATAGTATATTAGAGGGTATATGGGGACAGAGCTATATACTACATTAGAAGGGTATATGGGGACAGAGCTATATAGTATATTAGAAGGGTATATGGGGACAGAGCTATATAGTATATTAGAAGGGTATATGGGGACAGAGCTATATACTATATTAGAAGGGTATATGGGGACAGAGCTATATCTATATTAGAAGGGTATATGGGGACAGAGCTATATAGTATATTAGAAGGGTATATGGGGACAGAGCTATAGAGTATATTAGAAGGGTATATGGGGACAGAGCTATATAGTATATTAGAAGGGTATATGGGGACAGAGCTATATAGTATATTAGAAGGGTATATGGGGACAGAGCTATATAGTATATTAGAAGGGTATATGGGGACAGAGCTATATAGTATATTAGAAGGGTATATGGGGACAGAGCTATATAGTATATTAGAAGGGTATATGGGGACAGAGCTATATACTACATTAGAAGGGTATATGGGGACAGAGCTATATAGTACATTAGGGGTATATGGGGACAGAGCTATATAGTATATTAGAAGGGTATATGGGGACAGAGCTATATAGTATATTAGAAAGGGTATATGGGGACAGAGCTATATAGTATATTAGAAGGGTATATGGGGACAGAGCTATATACTATATTAGAAGGGTATATGGGGACAGAGCTATATAGTATATTAGAAGGGTATATGGGGACAGAGCTATATACTATATTAGAAGGGTATATGGGGACAGAGCTATATAGTATATTAGAAGGGTATATGGGGACAGAGCTATATAGTATATTAGAAGGGTATATGGGGACAGAGCTATATAGTATATTAGAAAGGGTATATGGGGACAGAGCTATATAGTATATTAGAAGGGTATATGGGGACAGAGCTATATAGTATATTAGAAGGGTATATGGGGACAGAGCTATATCGTATATTAGAAGGGTATATGGGGACAGAGCTATATACTACATTAGAAGGGTATATGGGGACAGAGCTATATAGTATATTAGAAGGGTATATGGGGACAGAGCTATATAGTATATTAGAAGGGTATATGGGGACAGAGCTATATAGTATATTAGAAGGGTATATGGGGACAGAGCTATATAGTATATTAGAAGGGTATATGGGGACAGAGCTATATACTATATTAGAAGGGTATATGGGGACAGAGCTATATAGTATATTAGAAGGGTATATGGGGACAGAGCTATATAGTATATTAGAAGGGTATATGGGGACAGAGCTATATAGTATATTAGAAGGGTATATGGGGACAGAGCTATATAGTATATTAGAAGGGTATATGGGGACAGAGCTATATAGTATATTAGAAGGGTATATGGGGACAGAGCTATATAGTATATTAGAAGGGTATATGGGGACAGAGCTATATCTATATTAGAAGGGTATATGGGGACAGAGCTATATAGTATATTAGAAGGGTATATGGGGACAGAGCTATATACTATATTAGAAGGGTATATGGGGACAGAGCTATATACTATATTAGAAGGGTATATGGGGACAGAGCTATATAGTATATTAGAAGGGTATATGGGGACAGAGCTATATACTATATTAGAAGGGTATATGGGGACAGAGCTATATAGTATATTAGAAGGGTATATGGGGACAGAGCTATATAGTACATTAGAAGGGTATATGGGGACAGAGCTATATACTACATTAGAAGGGTATATGGGGACAGAGCTATATACTATATTAGAAGGGTATATGGGGACAGAGCTATATAGTATATTAGAAGGGTATATGGGGACAGAGCTATATACTATATTAGAAAGGGTATATGGGGACAGAGCTATATACTACATTAGAAGGGTATATGGGGACAGAGCTATATGCTACATTAGAAGGGTATATGGGGACAGAGCTATATAGTATATTAGAAGGGTATATGGGGACAGAGCTATATCGTATATTAGAAGGGTATATGGGGACAGAGCTATTGTATATTAGAAGGGTATATGGGGACAGAGCTATATACTACATTAGAAGGGTATATGGGGACAGAGCTATATAGTATATTAGAAGGGTATATGGGGACAGAGCTATATAGTATATTAGAAGGGTATATGGGGACAGAGCTATATACTACATTAGAAGGGTATATGGGGACAGAGCTATATAGTATATTAGAAGGGTATATGGGGACAGAGCTATATAGTATATTAAAGGGTATATGGGGACAGAGCTATATACTATATTAGAAGGGTATATGGGGACAGAGCTATATAGTATATTAGAAGGGTATATGGGGACAGAGCTATATACTACATTAGAAGGGTATATGGGGACAGAGCTATATACTATATTAGAAGGGTATATGGGGACAGAGCTATGTGTATATTAGAAGGGTATATGGGGACAGAGCTATATAGTATATTAGAAGGGTATATGGGGACAGAGCTATATGTATATTAGAAGGGTATATGGGGACAGAGCTATATACTACATTAGAAGGGTATATGGGGACAGAGCTATATAGTATATTAGAAGGGTATATGGGGACAGAGCTATACACTATATTAGAAGGGTATATGGGGACAGAGCTATATAGTATATTAGAAGGGTATATGGGGACAGAGCTATATGTATATTAGAAGGGTATATGGGGACAGAGCTATATACTACATTAGAGAGGGTATATGGGGACAGAGCTATATAGTATATTAGAAGGGGTATATGGGGACAGAGCTATATACTACATTAGAAGGGTATATGGGGACAGAGCTATATGTATATTAGAAGGGTATATGGGGACAGAGCTATATAGTATATTAGAAGGGTATATGGGGACAGAGCTATATAGTATATTAGAAGGGTATATGGGGACAGAGCTATATAGTATATTAGAAGGGTATATGGGGACAGAGCTATATACTACATTAGAAGGGTATATGGGGACAGAGCTATATACTACATTAGAGGGGTATATGGGGACAGAGCTATATGTATATTAGAAGGGTATATGGGGACAGAGCTATATACTATATTAGAAGGGTATATGGGGACAGAGCTATATAGTATATTAGAGTATATGGGGACAGAGCTATATAGTATATTAGAGGGTATATGGGGACAGAGCTATATACTATATTAGAAGGGTAGATGGGGACAGAGCTATATAGTATATTAGAAGGGTATATGGGGACAGAGCTATATACTATATTAGAGGGTATATGGGGACAGAGCTATATAGTATATTAGAAGGGTATATGGGGACGACTATAGTATATTAGAGAGGGTATATGGGGACAGAGCTATATAGTATATTAGAAGGGTATATGGGGACAGAGCTATATAGTACATTAGAAGGGTATATGGGGACAGAGCTATATACCATATTAGAAGGGTATATGGGGACAGAGCTATATCTATATTAGAAGGGTATATGGGGACGAGCTATATAGTATATTAGAAGGGTATATGGGGACAGAGCTATATACTATATTAGAAGGGTATATGGGGACAGAGCTATATACTACATTAGAAGGGTATATGGGGACAGAGCTATATACTACATTAGAAGGGTATATGGGGACAGAGCTATATACTATATTAGAAGGGTATATGGGGACAGAGCTATATAGTATATTAGAAGGGTATATGGGGACAGAGCTATATATATATTAGAAGGGTATATGGGGACAGAGCTATATGTATATTAGAAGGGTATATGGGGACAGAGCTATATAGTTATTAGAAGGGTATGTGGGGACAGAGCTATATACTATATTAGAAGGGTATATGGGGACAGAGCTATATAGTATATTAGAAGGGTATATGGGGACAGAGCTATATAGTATATTAAGAAGGGTATATGGGGACAGAGCTATATAGTATATTAGAAGGGTATTGGGGACAGAGCTATATAGTATATTAGAAGGGTATATGGGGACGAGCTATATCGTATATTAGAAGGGTATATGGGGACAGAGCTATATACTATATTAGAAGGGTATATGACAGAGCTATATACCATATTAGAAGGGTATGGGGACAGAGCTATATAGTATATTAGTATATGGGGAGGCTTTAGTTATTGGCGAGCAATAGTATATTGGGTATATGGGGACAGACTATATAGTATATTAGAAGGGTATATGGGGACGAGCTATATACTATATTAGAGGGTAGATGGGGACAGAGCTATATAGCTATATTAGAGGGTATATGGGGACAGCTATATACTACATTAGAAGGGTATATGGGGACAGAGCTATATACTACATTAGAAGGGTATATGGGGACAGAGCTATATAGTATATTAGAAGGGTATATGGGGACAGAGCTATATAGCTACATTAGAGGTATATGGGGACAGACTATATAGTACATTAGAAGGGTATATGAGGGACAGAGCTATATACTATATTAGAAGGGGTATATGGGGACAGAGATATACTACATTGAAGGGTATATGGGGACGAGCTATATACTACATTGAAGGGTATATGGGGACAGAGCTATATAGTATATTAGAAGGTATATGGGGCGCTATTACTATATTAGAAGGGTATATGGGACAGAGCTATGATAGATGGGTATATGGGGACAGAGCTATGCAGTATATTAGAAGGCATATGTAGATGGGGAAGAGCTATAGTACTATTAGAAAGGTATATGGAGACAAGCTATGAATGACGCTATTATTTAAGAGGGTATATGGGGACAGGCTATAGTATATATATTCACTTATACACATAGAAGGGCATATGGCGGATAGGGTATTTTTACATTGAAAGGGTAGATGTGGACAGAGCTATTTTTGAAGGGTATATGGGGACAGAGTATATTTATATTGTAGAAGGGTATATGGGGACGAGCTGTATACACTAATTAAGGTTGTGGACAACTATGTACCATTATGGGGGTATATGGAGAGCAGGCTATAGTGTAATAGAAGTGGTAAGGATAAGAGCCAAATATATGGTATAATATATGGGGTATATGGGCACAAAGAGCTATATATATAATACAAGGTGCGGCATATGCTACGTTTCACACACCACATTGAGTAGAATTTGGGGCAGCTATAGACCCACAGGTATATGGGGGACAGAGCTATATACTATATTAGAGAAGGGTATATGGGGACAGTGCTATATATTACTATTAGAAGGGGCATATGGGGACAGAGCTATAGAGGAACTACATTAGAAGGGTATATGGGGACAGAAGGCTATATACTATATTAGAAGGGTATATGGGGACAGAGCTATATACTGGTAACATAGAAGGTATATGGGACAAAGCCTATATAACACCCATTAGAAGGGTATGTGGGGACAGAGCTATAGAGCACCACATTAGTAAGGTATATGGGGACAGAGCTACATACTCATAATAGAAGGGCATATAGAAACAGAGCTATATACTGTTAGAAGGGCATGTGGACAGAGCATATCACTATTGAAGGGCATATGTGTGACAGAGCTATGGTATAATAGAAGGTGACAGATTGTTACACTACATTAGAAGCGCAGATGGGGACAAGACATAGCATTAGAAGGTATATAGACAGAGCTATAGACCACATTAAAGAATGAGATAGGATGAGAGCCATTAATTGCTACTAGAAGGGTAAATATGGCGGGGACAAAGAGCTATATAGCATATTAGAAGGTGTATGGGACAGAGCCTATATATATATTAGAAGGGTATATGGGTACAGAGTTTTGAGCATAGCATAATAGAAGTATGGGACAGAGCTACAGACCACATTAGAAGTATGTGAACAGAGCCATATACCGTTAATAGAATACAGATGTAGACAGAGCCATGGCAGGCCAGAAGGTGACATGCAAGACAGAGCCATAGCTCTTATTATATGGTATATAGTCATGAGCCATATAACTACATTGTGAAGGTATATGGGGACAGTGGCTATGTAAGTATTGAAGGCATATGTATCAGAGCTATAGCATTATATGCATAGACAAAGAGCCACATAGCATAATATAGGCATATAAAAAGATTATTACAGTATAATAGAAGGCAGACAAAGACAGAGCCATGCAGTGTAATAAGAAGGCAGATGACGAGCCATGTAGTATGTCAGAAGGCATATGGGGACAGAGCTATATACCACAATAGAAGGGCAGGATGGGGGACAGAGCTATAGACCACAATAGAAGGGTATATGGGGACAGATTAGAAGGGTATATGGGGACAGGGGGTTTTCTGTCATAAGAGGCTCTGAACTCGGGGATTTAATTGTCACTGAAGAGGCTCTGAAGCTCAGGGGGTTTAACTGTCATGAAGAGGCTCTAACTCAGGGGTTAAACTGTCATGGAGGGGCTCTGAACTCAGGGTTTAACTGTCATGGTTTTTCTAACTCCAGGGTTTTAACTGTCATGACTCTACCTCCAGGGGTTTCACTTCATCTCTACTGGTTTTTTTATGGCTCTGATCTCGGGTTTCTCTTCTTCTCTCTTTATGTCATAAAGCTCTAATCGGGGTTTATTCTTCTCTCTTTACTGTAGATCTATCTCAGTTTATCTGTCATGAGCGCTCTGAACTCGGGGTTTAACTGTCATAAAGGCTCTGAACTCAGGGGTTTAACTGTCGTGAAGAGGCTCTGAACTCAGGGGTTTTAACTGTCTGAAGAGGCTCTGAACTCAGGGGTTTAACTGTCGTGAAGAGGCTCTGAACTCAGGGTTTAACTGTCATGAAGAGGCTCTGAACTCAGGGGTTTTAACTGTCGTGAAGAGGCTCTGAACTCAGGGGTTTTACTGTCTGAAGAGGCTCTGAACTCAGGGGTTTTTAACTGTCGTGAAGAGGCTCTGAACTCAGGGGTTTTAACTGTCATGAAGAGGCTCTGAACTCAGGGGTTTACTGTCATGAAGAGGCTCTGAACTCAGGGGTTTAACTGTCATGAAGAGGCTCTGAACTCAGGGGTTTAACTGTCATGAAGAGGCTCTGAACTCAGGGGTTTAACTGTCATGAAGAGGCTCTGAACTCAGGGGTTTAACTGTCATGAAGAGGCTCTGAACTCGGGTTTAACTGTCATGAAGAGGCTCTGAACTCAGGGGGTTTAACTGTCATGAAGAGGCTCTGAACTCAGGGGTTTAACTGTCATGAAGAGGCTCTGAACTCAGGGGTTTAACTGTCATGAAGAGGCTCTGAACTCAGGGTTTTAACTGTCATGAAGAGGCTCTGAACTCAGGGTTTAACTGTCATGAAGAGGCTCTGAACTCAGGGGTTTTAACTGTCATGAAGAGGCTCTGAACTCAGGGTTTAACTGTCATGAAGAGGCTCTGAACTCAGGGGGTTTAACTGTCATGAAGAGGCTCTGAACTCAGGGGGGTTTAACTGTCATGAAGAGGCTCTGAACTCAGGGGTTTAACTGTCATGAAGAGGCTCTGAACTCAGGGTTTTAACTGTCATAAGAGCTCTGAACTCAGGGGTTTAACTGTCATGAAGAGGCTCTGAACTCAGGGGTTTAACTGTCGTGAAGAGGCTCTGAACTCAGGGGTTTAACTGTCATGAAGAGGCTCTGAACTCAGGGGTTTAACTGTCATGAAGAGGCTCTGAACTCAGGGGTTTAACTGTCATGAAGAGGCTCTGAACTCAGGGGTTTTAACTGACATGAAGAGGCTCTGAACTCAGGGGTTTAACTGTCATGAAGAGGCTCTGAACTCAGGGTTTTAACTGTCATGAAGAGGCTCTGAACTCAGGGGTTTAACTGTCATGAAGAGGCTCTGAACTCAGGGGTTTAACTGACATGAAGAGGCTCTGAACTCAGGGTTTAACTGTCATGAAGAGGCTCTGAACTCAGGGGTTTAACTGTCATGAAGAGGGCTCTGAACTCAGGGGTTTTAACTGTCATGAAGAGGCTCTGAACTCAGGGGTTTAACTGTCATGAAGAGGCTCTGAACTCAGGGGTTTTAACTGACATGAAGAGGCTCTGAACTCAGGGGTTTAACTGACATGAAGAGGCTCTGAACTCAGGGGTTTTAACTGACATGAAGAGGCTCTGAACTCAGGGGTTTTAACTGTCATGAAGAGGCTCTGAACTCAGGGGTTTAACTGTCATGAAGAGGCTCTGAACTCAGGGGTTTTAACTGTCATGAAGAGGCTCTGAACTCAGGGGTTTAACTGTCATGAAGAGGCTCTGAACTCAGGGGGTTTAACTGTCATGAAGAGGCTCTGAACTCAGGGGTTTAACTGTCATGAAGAGGCTCTGAACTCAGGGTTTAACTGTCATGAAGAGGCTCTGAACTCAGGGGGTTTAACTGTCATGAAGAGGCTCTGAACTCAGGGGTTTAACTGTCATGAAGAGGCTCTGAACTCAGGGGTTTTAACTGTCATGAAGAGGCTCTGAACTCAGGGGTTTTAACTGTCATGAAGAGGCTCTGAACTCAGGGGTTTAACTGTCATGAAGAGGCTCTGAACTCAGGGGGTTTAACTGACATGAAGAGGCTCTGAACTCAGGGGTTTAACTGTCATGAAGAGGCTCTGAACTCAGGGGTTTTAACTGTCATGAAGAGGCTCTGAACTCAGGGGTTTAACTGTCATGAAGAGGCTCTGAACTCAGGGGTTTAACTGACATGAAGAGGCTCTGAACTCAGGGGTTTTAACTGTCTGAAGAGGCTCTGAACTCAGGGGTTTAACTGTCATGAAGAGGCTCTGAACTCAGGGGTTTAACTGTCATGAAGAGGCTCTGAACTCAGGGGTTTTAACTGTCATGAAGAGGCTCTGAACTCAGGGGTTTAACTGACATGAAGAGGCTCTGAACTCAGGGGATTTAACTGTCATGAAGAGGCTCTGAACTCAGGGGGTTTAACTGTCATGAAGAGGCTCTGAACTCAGGGGTTTAACTGTCATGAAGAGGCTCTGAACTCAGGGGTTTTAACTGTCATGAAGAGGCTCTGAACTCAGGGGTTTAACTGTCATGAAGAAGTCCACTGCCGTATGTTCCTTGGCTGAGAGAAAAACAGGAACCGTCTGTTTTCAAGTCATTGATGCCCAGAATGGAACCTTGACCCCCAGGAAGAGTAGCTGCAGCATGTGCAGTAGATAATGGGAATCCTTATGAAGTAATTAACTGAACTACACCTGATCTGGCTTGATCCAAAACCTTACGTCATCCTATCCAGCCCTGCTTTCACCTGATCTTACTTCCCTCTTTTTTAAATCCGTTTTCAAGCATCCGTTTCCAATTCAACATTTGATCAATTAGGAGGGAAGTAGACTTCAACAACACGTCAGTAACATGAAGCTTTATGTGTAGACTGTCTGCTGGAGCAACAGGTAAAGACTAGAGGTGTTTAACCCTGGTGTCCTGGTCCCATTCCCAACCTGGCCCTTGTTGCCCAACCCCCCCCCCCCCTGTACTACAGCCCTGCCTTCAGTAACATGACGCTTTATGTGTAGACTGTCTGCTGGAGCATAAGGCTTCCCTAATAACCGTCACGTTATAACAACATCCGGTAAAACTATACAGTCGTCTAGAAAAACCAACACGCTGGACGTAATAATGACATCACCAAGGTTTCCATAGTGACACTAGTCCCCTCCCAGTAGGGTTTAAGCCAATAGGAAGCTGGTGGTGGTTAGGTAGTCATGATGGTATGAGGCCCAGGTTGTAATGCTTCTGCTTCTATTAACCAATGAGGAGATGGGAGAGGCAGGACTTGCAGCCCGCGATCTGCGTCAGAAATGAAGAAACCGTACCTCGTTTTCTCAACCACTCTACAAATTTCTTGTTACAAACTACAGTTTTGCCAAGTCGGTTAGGACATCTACTTCGTGCATCACACAAGTCATTTATCCAACAATTGTTTACAGACTTATAACTCACTGTATCACAATTCCAGTGGGTCAGAAGTTTTACCTACACTAAGTTGACTGTGCCTTTAAACAGCTTGGAAAATTCCAGAAACTGTCATGGCTTTAGAAGCTTCTGATGGGCTAATTGACATCATTTGAGTCAATTTGGAGGTGTACCTGTGGATGTATTTCAAGGCCTACCTTCACACTCAGTGTCTTCTTTGTTTGACGACATGGGAAAAATCTAAAGAAATCAGCCAAGACCTCAGGAAAAATAAAAAGTACTACTTCCATACTTCCACGGAAATGTGTTGGTCCTTCTTCTAGGTGTGGTGTCCGATGTCTCCAGAGTTCTACCGGAATACGTGGCCATCAAGACGAAGACGGATCCTCCTCCACACCACGAACCCCAACAAGTTCAGATCCTGCTCAGTTTCCTCATCAAGTTCCACGAGATGCAACGACAACATCATGGTGTTCGCTCTGAAGGAGTACGCTATCCGCCTCAACACACACACACACACACACACACACACACACACACACACACACAGCTATCCGCCTCAACAAATAGGTACACACACACACACACACACACACACACACACACACACACACACACACACAGCCATCTGCCTCAACAGGTAGGTGGAAAGAGACACACACAAGTGGATCAACGACGTCATCCCCACAGTGACCGTACCTGCAGTGCATTCTGGACGTATTCAGACCCCTTCCCTTTTTCCACATTTTGTTCCGTTTAAAAATTCTCATCAATCTAAACACAATACTCCTTAATGACATCACAATGCTTCATAATGACATCACAATACCCCATAATGACATCACAATACCCCATAATGACATCACAATACCCCATAATGGCATCACAATACCCCATAATGACATCACAATACCCCATAATGGCATCACAATACTCCATAATGACATCACAATACCCCATAATGGCATCACAATTCTCCATAATGACATCACAATACCCCATAATGACATCACAATACCCCATAATGACATCACAATACCCCATACTGACATCACAATTTCCTCATTTAAGGAAAAACAGTAGCAAAATACGGAGAAAGTCAAGAGGTCTGAATACTTTCTGAATGCTCTGTTATTACCTCGTACCTCAGTACTGGTACCATGTGTATATAGCCATGTTATTACCTCGTACCTCAGTACTAGTACCATGTGTATATAGCCATGTTATTACCTCGTACCTCAGTACTGGTACCATGTGTATATAGCCATGTTATTACCTCATACCTCAGCACATTGACTCAGTACTGGTACCATGTGTATATAGCCATGTTATTTCCTCATACCTCAGTACTGGTACCATGTGTATATATCCATGTTATTACCTCATACCTCAGTACTGGTACCATGTGTATATAGCCATGTTATTACCTCGTACCTCAGTACTGGTACCATGTGTATATAGCCATGTTATTACCTCGTACCTCAGTACTGGTACCATGTGTATATATCCATGTTATTACCTCATACCTCAGCACATTGACTCAGTACTGGTACCATGTGTATATAGCCATGTTATTACCTCATACCTCAGCACATTGACTCAGTACTGGTACCATGTGTATATAGCCATGTTATTACCTCGCACCTCAGTACTGGTACCATGTGTATATAGCCATGTTATTACCTCGTACCTCAGTACTGGTACCATGTGTATATATCCATGTTATTACCTCATACCTCAGCACATTGACTCAGTACTGGTACCATGTGTATATAGCCATGTTATTACCTCATACCTCAGTACTGGTACCATGTGTATATAGCCATGTTATTACCTCGTACCTCAGTACTGGTACCATGTGTATATAGCCATGTTATTACCTCGTACCTCAGTACTGGTACCATGTGTATATAGCCATGTTATTACCTCGTACCTCAGTACTGGTACCATGTGTATATAGCCATGTTATTACCTCGTACCTCAGTACTGGTACCATGTGTATATATCCATGTTTTTACCTCATACCTCAGCACATTGACTCAGTACTGGTACCATGTGTATATAGCCATGTTATTACCTCATACCTCAGCACATTGACTCAGTACTGGTACCATGTGTATATAGCCATGTTATTACCTCGTACCTCAGTACTGGTACCATGTGTATATAGCCATGTTATTACCTCGTACCTCAGTACTGGTACCATGTGTATATATCCATGTTATTACCTCATACCTCAGCACATTGACTCAGTACTGGTACCATGTGTATATAGCCATGTTATTACCTCATACCTCAGCACATTGACTCAGTACTGGTACCATGTGTATATAGCCATGTTATTACCTCGTACCTCAGTACTGGTACCATGTGTATATAGCCATGTTATTACCTCGTACCTCAGCACATTGACTCAGTACTGGTACCATGTGTATATATCCATGTTATTACCTCATACCTCAGCACATTGACTCAGTACTGGTACCATGTGTATATAGCCATGTTATTACCTCATACCTCAGCACATTGACTCAGTACTGGTACCATGTGTATATAGCCATGTTATTACCTCGTACCTCAGTACTGGTACCATGTGTATATAGCCATGTTATTACCTCGTACCTCAGTACTGGTACCATGTGTATATAGCCATGTTATTACCTCATACCTCAGCACATTGACTCAGTACTGGTACCATGTGTATATAGCCATGTTATTACCTCATACCTCAGTACTGGTACCATGTGTATATAGCCATGTTATTACCTCGTACCTCAGTACTGGTACCATGTGTATATAGCCATGTTATTACCTCGTACCTCAGTACTGGTACCATGTGTATATAGCCATGTTATTACCTCGTACCTCAGTACTGGTACCATGTGTATATAGCCATGTTATTACCTCATACCTCAGCACATTGACTCAGTACTGGTACCATGTGTATATAGCCATGTTATTACCTCGTACCTCAGTACTGGTACCATGTGTATATAGCCATGTTATTACCTCATACCTCAGTACTGGTACCATGTGTATATAGCCATGTTATTACCTCGTACCTCAGTACTGGTACCATGTGTATATATCCATGTTATTACCTCATACCTCAGCACATTGACTCAGTACGGGTACCATGTGTATATAGCCATGTTATTACCTCATACCTCAGTACTGGTACCATGTGTATATAGCCATGTTATTACCTCGTACCTCAGTACTGGTACCATGTGTATATATCCATGTTATTACCTCGTACCTCAGTACTGGTACCATGTGTATATAGCCATGTTATTACCTCATACCTCAGCACATTGACTCAGTACTGGTACCATGTGTATATAGCCATGTTATTACCTCGTACCTCAGTACTGGTACCATGTGTATATAGCCATGTTATTACCTCGCACCTCAGTACTGGTACCATGTGTATATATCCATGTTATTACCTCATACCTCAGCACATTGACTCAGTACTGGTACCATGTGTATATAGCCATGTTATTACCTCATACCTCAGCACATTGACTCAGTACTGGTACCATGTGTATATAGCCATGTTATTACCTCATACCTCAGTACTGGTACCATGTGTATATAGCCATGTTATTACCTCGTACCTCAGTACTGGTACCATGTGTATATAGCCATGTTATTACCTCGTACCTCAGTACTGGTACCATGTGTATATATCCATGTTATTACCTCATACCTCAGCACATTGACTCAGTACTGGTACCATGTGTATATAGCCATGTTATTACCTCGTACCTCAGTACTGGTACCATGTGTATATAGCCATGTTATTACCTCATACCTCAGTACTGGTACCATGTGTATATAGCCATGTTATTACCTCATACCTCAGTACTGGTACCATGTGTATATAGCCATGTTATTACCTCGTACCTCAGTACTGGTACCATGTGTATATATCCATGTTATTACCTCATACTTCAGCACATTGACTCAGTACTGGTACCATGTGTATATAGCCATGTTATTACCTCATACCTCAGCACATTGACTCAGTACTGGTACCATGTGTATATAGCCATGTTATTACCTCATACCTCAGTACTGGTACCATGTGTATATAGCCATGTTATTACCTCGTACCTCAGTACTGGTACCATGTGTATATAGCCATGTTATTACCTCGTACCTCAGTACTGGTACCATGTGTATATAGCCATGTTATTACCTCATACCTCAGCACATTGACTCAGTACTGGTACCATGTGTATATAGCCATGTTATTACCTCGTACCTCAGTACTGGTACCATGTGTATATAGCCATGTTATTACCTCATACCTCAGTACTGGTACCATGTGTATATAGCCATGTTATTACCTCATACCTCAGTACTGGTACCATGTGTATATAGCCATGTTATTACCTCGTACCTCAGTACTGGTACCATGTGTATATATCCATGTTATTACCTCATACCTCAGCACATTGACTCAGTACTGGTACCATGTGTATATAGCCATGTTATTACCTCATACCTCAGTACTGGTACCATGTGTATATAGCTATGTTGGTACCTCGTACCTCAGTACTGGTACCATGTGTATATATCCATGTTATTACCTCATACCTCAGCACATTGACTCAGTACTGGTACCATGTGTATATAGCCATGTTATTACCTCATACCTCAGCACATTGACTCAGTACTGGTACCATGTGTATATAGCCATGTTATTACCTCGTACCTCAGTACTGGTACCATGTGTATATAGCCATGTTTTTACCTCATACCTCGACTCAGTACTGGTACCATGTGTATATAGCCATGTTATTACCTCGTACCTCAGTACTGGTACCATGTGTATATAGCCATGTTATTACCTCGTACCTCAGTACTGGTACCATGTGTATATATCCATGTTATTACCTCATACCTCAGCACATTGACTCAGTACTGGTACCATGTGTTTATAGCCATGTTATTACCTCATACCTCAGTACTGGTACCATGTGTATATAGCCATGTTATTACCTCATACCTCAGTACTGGTACCATGTGTATATATCCATGTTATTACCTCATACTTCAGCACATTGACTCAGTACTGGTACCATGTGTATATATCCATGTTATTACCTCATACCTCAGCACATTGACTCAGTACTGGTACCATGTGTATATAGCCATGTTATTACCTCGTACCTCAGCACATTGACTCAGTACTGGTACCATGTGTATATAGCGATGTTATTACCTCGTACCTCAGTACTGGTACCATGTGTATATAGCCATGTTATTACCTCATACCTCTGCACATTGACTCAGTACTGGTACCATGTGTATATAGCCATGTTATTACCTCGTACCTCAGTACTGGTACCATGTGTATATAGCCATGTTATTACCTCGTACCTCAGTACTGGTACCATGTGTATATATCCATGTTATTACCTCATACCTCAGCACATTGACTCAGTACTGGTACCATGTGTATATAGCCATGTTATTACCTCATACCTCAGTACTGGTACCATGTGTATATAGCCATGTTATTACCTCGTACCTCAGTACTGGTACCATGTGTATATATCCATGTTATTACCTCATACTTCAGCACATTGACTCAGTACTGGTACCATGTGTATATAGCCATGTTATTACCTCATACCTCAGCACATTGACTCAGTACTGGTACCATGTGTATATAGCCATGTTATTACCTCATACCTCAGTACTGGTACCATGTGTATATAGCCATGTTATTACCTCGTACCTCAGTACTGGTACCATGTGTATATAGCCATGTTATTACCTCGTACCTCAGTACTGGTACCATGTGTATATAGCCATGTTATTACCTCATACCTCAGCACATTGACTCAGTACTGGTACCATGTGTATATAGCCATGTTATTACCTCGTACCTCAGTACTGGTACCATGTGTATATAGCCATGTTATTACCTCATACCTCAGTACTGGTACCATGTGTATATAGCCATGTTATTACCTCGTACCTCAGTACTGGTACCATGTGTATATATCCATGTTATTACCTCGTACCTCAGTACTGGTACCATGTGTATATATCCATGTTATTACCTCATACCTCAGCACATTGACTCAGTACTGGTACCATGTGTATATAGCCATGTTATTTCCTCATACCTCAGTACTGGTACCATGTGTATATAGCCATGTTATTACCTCATACCTCAGCACATTGACTCAGTACTGGTACCATGTGTATATAGCCATGTTATTTCCTCATACCTCAGTACTGGTACCATGTGTATATAGCCATGTTATTACCTCATACCTCAGTACTGGTACCATGTGTATATATCCATGTTATTACCTCATACTTCAGCACATTGACTCAGTACTGGTACCATGTGTATATATCCATGTTATTACCTCATACCTCAGCACATTGACTCAGTACTGGTACCATGTGTATATAGCCATGTTATTACCTCGTACCTCAGCACATTGACTCAGTACTGGTACCATGTGTATATAGCGATGTTATTACCTCGTACCTCAGTACTGGTACCATGTGTATATAGCCATGTTATTACCTCATACCTCTGCACATTGACTCAGTACTGGTACCATGTGTATATAGCCATGTTATTACCTCGTACCTCAGTACTGGTACCATGTGTATATAGCCATGTTATTACCTCGTACCTCAGTACTGGTACCATGTGTATATATCCATGTTATTACCTCATACCTCAGCACATTGACTCAGTACTGGTACCATGTGTATATAGCCATGTTATTACCTCATACCTCAGTACTGGTACCATGTGTATATAGCCATGTTATTACCTCGTACCTCAGTACTGGTACCATGTGTATATATCCATGTTATTACCTCATACTTCAGCACATTGACTCAGTACTGGTACCATGTGTATATAGCCATGTTATTACCTCATACCTCAGCACATTGACTCAGTACTGGTACCATGTGTATATAGCCATGTTATTACCTCATACCTCAGTACTGGTACCATGTGTATATAGCCATGTTATTACCTCGTACCTCAGTACTGGTACCATGTGTATATAGCCATGTTATTACCTCGTACCTCAGTACTGGTACCATGTGTATATATCCATGTTATTACCTCGTACCTCAGTACTGGTACCATGTGTATATATCCATGTTATTACCTCATACCTCAGCACATTGACTCAGTACTGGTACCATGTGTATATAGCCATGTTATTTCCTCATACCTCAGTACTGGTACCATGTGTATATAGCCATGTTATTACCTCATACCTCAGCACATTGACTCAGTACTGGTACCATGTGTATATAGCCATGTTATTTCCTCATACCTCAGTACTGGTACCATGTGTATATAGCCATGTTATTACCTCATACCTCAGTACTGGTACCATGTGTATATAGCCATGTTATTACCTCATACCTCAGTACTGGTACCATGTGTATATAGCCATGTTATTACCTCATACCTCAGCACATTGACTCAGTACTGGTACCATGTGTATATAGCCATGTTATTTCCTCATACCTCAGTACTGGTACCATGTGTATATAGCCATGTTATTACCTCATACCTCAGTACTGGTACCATGTGTATATAGCCATGTTATTACCTCGTACCTCAGTACTGGTACCATGTGTATATAGCCATGTTATTACCTCGTACCTCAGTACTGGTACCATGTGTATATATCCATGTTATTACGTCATACCTCAGCACATTGACTCAGTACTGGTACCATGTGTATATAGCCATGTTATTACCTCGTACCTCAGGCCCCATATCTAACCTGTCTCTCCTCTCAGGCCCCATATCTAACCTCTCTCTCCTCTCAGGCCCCATATCTAACCTGTCTCTCCTCTCAGGCCCCATATCTAACCTGTCTCTCCTCTCAGGCCCCATATCTAACCTGTCTCTCCTCTCAGGCCCCATATCTAACCTGTCTCTCCTCTCAGGCCCCATATCTAACGTCTCTCTCTCTCCTCTCAGGCCCCATATCTAACCTGTCTCTCCTCTCAGGCCCCATATCTAACCTGTCTCTCCTCTCAGGCCCCATATCTAACCTGTCTCTCCTCTCAGGCCCCATATCTAACGTCTCTCTCTCCTCTCAGGCCCCATATCTAACCTGTCTCTCCTCTCAGACCCCATATCTAACCTGTCTCTCCTCTCAGGCCCCATATCTAACCTGTCTCTCCTCTCAGGCCCCATATCTAACCTGTCTCTCCTCTCAGGCCCCATATCTAACCTGTCTCTCCTCTCAGGCCCCATATCTAACCTGTCTCTCCTCTCAGGCCCCATATCTAACCTGTCTCTCCGCTCAGGCCCCATATCTAACCTGTCTCTCCTCTCAGGCCCCATATCTAACCTGTCTCTCCTCTCAGGCCCCATATCTAACCTGTCTCTCCTCTCAGGCCCCATATCTAACCTGTCTCTCCTCTCAGGCCCCATATCTAACGTCTCTCTCTCCTCTCAGGCCCCATATCTAACCTGTCTCTCCTCTCAGGCCCCATATCTAACCTGTCTCTCCTCTCAGACCCCATATCTAACCTGTCTCTCCTCTCAGGCCCCATATCTAACCTGTCTCGCCTCTCAGGGAGAGAGGATGCAGATCCTGCAGAACTTTAAACACAACCCCAAGATCAACACCATCTTCATCTCCAAGGTAACCAACTCCTCCCCCCACATCACGTGTCTCCAAGGTAACCACCCCCCATCACGTGTCTCCAAGGTAACCAACCCCTCCCCCCATCACGTGTCTCCAAGGTAACAACCCCTCCCCCATCACGTGTCTCCAAGGTAACCACCCCCCATCACGTGTCTCCAAGGTAACCAACCCTCCCCATCACGTGTCTCCAAGGTAACCAACCCCTCCCCATCACATATCTCCAAGGTAACCAACCCCTCCCCCCATCACGTGTCTCCAAGGTAACAACCCCTCCCCCATCACGTGTCTCCAAGGTAACCAACCCCCTCCCCATCACGTGTCTCCAAGGTTACCAACCCCTCCCCCATCACGTGTCTCCAAGGTAACAACCCCTCCCCCATCACGTGTCTCCAAGGTAACCAACCCCTCCCCCCATCGCGTGTCTCCAAGGTAACCAACCCCTCCCCCATCGCGTGTCTTCAAGGTAACAACCCCTCCCCATCACGTGTCTCCAAGGTAACAACCCCTCCCCATCACGTGTCTCCAAGGTAACAACCCCTCCCCCATCACGTGTCTCCAAGGTAACAACCCCTCCCCTCCCATCGCGTGTCTCCAAGGTAACCAACCCCTCTCCCATCACGTGTCTCCAAGGTAACCAACCCCTCCCCCATCACGTGTCTCCAAGGTAACAACCCCTCCCCCATCACGTGTCTCCAAGGTAACAACCCCTCCCCCATCACGTGTCTCCAAGGTAACCAACCCCTCCCCATCACGTGTCTTCAAGGTAACAACCCCTCCCCCATCACGTGTCTCCAAGGTAACAACCCCTCCCCCATCACGTGTCTCCAAGGTAACAACCCCTCCCCCCATCACGTGTCTCCAAGGTAACAACCCCTCCCCATCACGTGTCTTCAAGGTAACAACCCCTCCCCATCACGTGTCTCCAAGGTAACAACCCCTCCCCCATCACGTGTCTCCAAGGTAACAACCCCTCCCCTCCCATCGCGTGTTTCCAAGGTAACCAACCCCTCCCCCCATCACGTAATATCTCCAAGGTTACCTGGGCTGTGTTCATCTCCAAACGGGGAGGGACCTAAGTGAATTAGTCCCTGTAGAAACATGTTTTGGGTTGTGAAACGTTTTGCTCCAGTTTTAATGAATCCATCCCTGGGTTGAGTGGCTCAGTCTGTCGTCTCACACTGTGGTCATACGCTGATAACTGAGGCTTTCTGGGTAAGGACAGCTGAATATATTTTATAGTGTGGTCTCTCTTCCTCTTTAGTCGTCATGTGAGAAGGAGACACACCCTCGTGTACCCATGTCCAGCTAACGACCAACATAAACACACAGTCTTCCCAGGGTGCACCACTTCAATGCTCCTTGGTATAGATTCTACAGTGTCTTCCCAGGGTGCACCACTTCAATGCTCCTTGGTATAGATTCTACAGAGTGTCTTCCCAGGGTGCACCACTTCAATGCTCCTTGGTATAGATTCTACACCGTGTCTGGAACTCTCTTGGAAGGATGTGACATCGTTCTTCCTCCAGAATCTCCCAGAAGTGTTTCTATTGGGTTGAGATCTGGTGACTGAGACGGCCCGTGGCGTAAACGGTCGTCTCAGCCATTCGGTGACCTCTCGTGTCCTGTGGATGCTTGGCATTGAACTCCTTTCGGGGGCAAAGCCAAGGTAGCCAAAATAATGGCCTGCCCAGCATTTTTATACATGATCCTAAGCATGATGGGATGTTAACCTGTCTGGGTTAGGGGGCAGTATTTTTCACAGCCGGATGAAAAACGTACCCAATTTAAACAGGCCCAGAAACTAGAATATGCATATTATTAGTATATTTGGATATAAAACACTCTGAAGTTTCTAAAACTGTTTGAATGGTGTCTGTGAGTAGAACAGAACTCATATGGCAGGACAAAACCTGATAAAAATCCAAGCAGGAAGTGGAAAGTCTGAGAATTGTTGTTCTTCTTTTGATTCTCAATCGAAACTACAGTGTCTGTGGGGGACGTTGCACTTCCTACGGCTTCCATTGGCTGTCTAAAGCCTTCAGAAAGTGGTTTGAGCATTTTGCTGTCACTGGGCAGATAATAGGAGCTCAGTTACTGAGTGGTCTGCCTGGCAACAAAGGGATTGGATATGCGCGGTCACGTGACCGCGCCGTTCCTTCTTTTTCTTCTTGAATGAATACGCTATTGTCCGGTTGGAATATTATCGCAATTTTACGTTAAAAATACCATAAAGATTGATTTTAAACAGCGTTTGACATGCTTCTAAGTACGGTAATGGAACATTTAGACTCTTCGTCTCTGGTACCGCGCTCGCGCGTTATGCCTTTGGATAGAGCTCTGTACGCACGAACAAAACGGAGGTATTTGGACATAAATATGGATTATTTCGAACAAAAACAACATTTCTTGTGGAAGTAGCAGTCCTGGGAGTGCATTCTGACGAAGATCAGCAAAGGTAAGAGAATATTTATAATACTAATTCTGAGTTTAGGTGACCCCGAACTCTGCGTAGCCTGCTGTGATGGCTGAGCTCTGTACTCAGAATATTGAAAAATGTGCTTTCTCCGTAAAGCTATTTTAAAATCTGACACAGCGGTTGCATAAAGGAGTACTGTATCTATAATTCTTTAAATAATTGTTATGTATTTTGTCAACGTTTATGATGAGTATTTTTGTAAATTCACCGGAAGTTTTTGGTGGGAATACATTTTCTGAACATAACGCGCCAATGTAAAATGCTGTTTTTGGATATAAATATGAACTTTATCGAACAAAACATACATGTATTGTGTAAGATGAAGTCCTAGGAGTGTCATCTGATGAAGATCGTCAAAGGTTAGTGCTTCATTTAGCTGTGTTATGGGGTTTTGTGACCTAAATCCTTGCTTGGAAAATGGCTGTGTGATTATTTTGGTCTATGTACTCTCCTAACATAATCTAATGTTTTGCTTTCGCTGTAACGCCTTTTGAAATCGGACAATGTGGTTACATCAAGGAGAAGTGTATCTATAAAATGGTGGACGCTAGCGTCCCACGTAGCCCATTGAAGTTAATTGCTTAATGAACTCAGGAATCACACCTGTGTGGAAGCACCTGCTTTCAATATACTTTGTATCCCTCATTTACTAAATTGTTTCCATTATTTTGGCAGTTACCTGTATGTATTCACTCTCTCTCTCTGTCTCTGTCTCTCTGTCTCTCTGTCTGTCTCTCTGTCTCTGTCTCTCTCTCTGTCTCTCTGTCTCTCTGTCTGTCTCTGTCTCTCTGCTCTCTCTCTCTCTCTCTCTCTCTCTCTCTCTGTCTCTCTCTCTCTGTCTCTCTGTCTCTCTCAGTCTCTCTCTCAGTCTCTCTCTCTGTCTCTCTCTCTCTCGTCTGTCTCTCTGTCTGTCTCTCTGTCTCTGTCTCTCTCTCTCTCTCTCTCTCTGTCTCTCTCTCAGTCTCTCTCTCTGTCTCTCTCTCTCTCTCTCTCTGTCTCTGTCTCTCTCCATTGTCCCCAGGTAGGGGACACGTCCCTTTGACCTGCCAGAGGCTAATGTTCCTGATCCAGATCTCCTCTCACGGAGGTTCTCGCAGACAGGAGGCTCAGAGGCTGGGCAGGGTGCTGCGAGCCAAGAAAGGTGTGTGTTTGTGTGTGTGTGTGTTGTGTGGTCAAATACCATAATTGATTTTGACTGTGAGATTGACTGATTGTAATTTCCTGTTTCCCCTTTCTACACACACACACACACACACACACACACACACACACACACACACACACACACACACACACACACACACACACACACACACACACCTCCACACACACACACACACACACACACACACACACACACACACACACACACACACACCTCCACACACACACACACACACTCACACACACACACACACACACACACACACACACACACACACACACACACACACACACACACACCACACACACCCACACACACACACACACACACACACACACACACACACACACACACACACACACTACACACACACACACACACACACACACACACACACACACACACACACACACACACACACACACACACACACACACACACACACACACACACACACACACACACACCTCCACACACACCTCCACACACACAAACACACACACACCTCCACACCTCCACACACACACCTCCATACACACCTACACACACACCTACACACACACCTACACACACACCCACACACACCTCCACACACACACACACACACACACACACACACACACACACACACACACACACCTCCACACACACCTCCACACACACACACACACACACACACACACACACACACACACACACACACACACACACACACACACCTCCACACACACACACACACACACACACACACACACACACACACACACACACACCTCCACACACACCTCCACACACACACAAACACACACACACCTCCACACACACACACACACACCTCCATACACACACACACACACACCTCCACACACACCTCCACACACACACAAACACACAAACACACACACACCTCCACACAAACACACACACACCCCACACACACCTACACACACACCTACACACACACACACACACACACCTACACACACACACCTACACACACACACCTCCACACACACACCTCCACACACACACACACCTGCACACACACCTCCACCTCCACCAGGTATGGTCGCGGAGGAGTATAATGCCTACTTCTACTCGTTGTTGTCTCAGGATACCCAGGAGATGGTTCCTAGTGGACCAGGGTTCCAGGCCCGTTACTATACAATACTAACCCTACAGCACCGAGAGGTTCCTAGTGGACCAGGGTTACAGGCCCGTTACTATACAATACTAACCCTACAGCACCGACAGACCAGATGGTTCCTAGTGGACCAGGGTTACAGGCCCGTTACTATACAATACTAACCCTACAGAACCGACAGACCAGATGGTTCCTAGTGGACCAGGGTTACAGGTCCGTTGCTATACAATACTAACCCTACAGCACCGACAGACCAGATGGTTCCTAGTGGACCAGGGTTACAGGTCCGTTACTATACAATACTAACCCTACAGCACCGACAGACCAGATGGTTCCTAGTGGACCAGGGTTACAGGCCCGTTACTATACAATACTAACCCTACAGCACCGACAGACCAGATGGTTCCTAGTGGACCAGGGTTCCAGGCCCGTTACTATACAATACTAACCCTACAGCACCGAGAGGTTCCTAGTGGACCAGGGTTACAGGTCCGTTACTATACAATACTAACCCTACAGCACCGACAGACCAGATGGTTCCTAGTGGACCAGGGTTACAGGCCCGTTACTATACAATACTAACCCTACAGCACCGACAGACCAGATGGTTCCTAGTGGACCAGGGTTACAGGCCCGTTACTATACAATACTAACCCTACAGCACCGACAGACCAGATGGTTCCTAGTGGACCAGGGGTTACAGGTCCGTTACTATACAATACTAACTCCTACAGCACCGACAGACCAGATGGTTCCTAGTGGACCAGGGTTCCAGGCCCGTTACTATACAATACTAACCCTACAGAACCGACAGACCAGATGGTTCCTAGTGGACCAGGGTTACAGGCCCGTTACTATACAATACTAACCCCTACAGCACCGAGACGATGGTTCCTAGTGGACCAGGGTTACAGGCCCGTTACTATACAATACTAACCCTACAGCACCGAGAGGTTCCTAGTGGACCAGGGTTACAGGCCCGTTACTATACAATACTAACCCTACAGCACCGACAGACCAGATGGTTCCTAGTGGACCAGGGTTACAGGCCCGTTACTATACAATACTAACCCTACAGCACCGACAGCGATGGTTCCTAGTGGACCAGGGTTACAGGCCCGTTACTATACAATACTAACCCTACAGCACCGAAGAGGTTCCTAGTGGACCAGGGTTACAGGCCCGTTACTATACAATACTAACCCTACAGCACCGAGACAGATGGTTCCTAGTGGACCAGGGTTACAGGTCCGTTACTATACAATACTAACCCTACAGCACCGACAGACCAGATGGTTCCTAGTGGACCAGGGTTACAGGTCCGTTGCTATACAATACTAACCCTACAGCACCGACAGACCAGATGGTTCCTAGTGGACCAGGGTTACAGGTCCGTTGCTATACAATACTAACCTAAACAGTGTTTCCCCTATATTACTTTAGCAGTGGCGGGGTGTTTGGGACAAAAAAATAATATTTTTAGACAGTTTTGCTGGAGACATTCTTTTAAAGGGATAGTGGGAGATTTTGGCTGTTAACCCCAAAAGTTCGAGGCCACGGGGATGGTACAGTCCATCACTCTAAACCTTTTTTAATAATGAAATTGTATATGGTTATATTATGTATATAAAAAAAAAAAATGATGGTGCAAAACTGAGAAATGGAATATAATTTTATAAGAAAGGGTCTTTCTCCCACGTTGGATACAGTCGCCGTCCGTTCTGAAACATCATCTTCAGGGCACCGTCCCCCATGTTACCATGCGCATAAAGCTAAATGAACATGTTGAGATCGGGAACGAGGAGGAGGAGGAGGAGGAGGAGACGAAGAAACAGCCTTATTGTCTGAGAAAAGTGAGGCAAGGAAACCCCGAAATGTTTAATTAGGTCTATAATTATCAGCCTTAACGGTTAAATGCGGCTGGCTTTATAAATCATCCATATATATCTACAGCAATAGGACGGATCCTGCTTCTGTTGCCTGTTTGAGTGTTTCTTTAATAGACTACTGATTCCGTGCAGTGTTATTTTTTTATATCCAAGGGGTACTGTACTGTGATGGCCTCTGCATTGGGGGTTGGGGAGGCTGTGAAACCCTTACTGCCGTTGTCGGCCTCAAGAGTTTTCACACATCTGACTTCACACTTCAGTGCTAATTGAAGGTGCTGTTCAGTAGCCTTATTTACTTAGCTTTTATATAACAACATTTACCGAGAGATGAATATTTAACTATTTTCGGGTTCTGCTGTGTTTCCTTATGCAGGTTTTTGTTTGTAAGAATCAATTCAGTTAATTTTGTCCAAAATCAAGGTTTCAGGTATTGTATTTTTGATTTGGTTTGAATGTTTTGATGTAGAGGGTAGTATCCTGTATAAGTCCTTGTGTAAATAAAAAAAAAAAAAAATAGTTTATTTACATTTATCCAACTATAAATATATTTTTGGGCAGAAGAACTCAGGGAGCCCATGGTCTCTCTGTCCCCCCCTCTTCTCTGCGCCCCCACAACCCTGCTCTCGGTCCGGATCACATGTAAACGGCAGATACTGAATGACCTATGGAGCTCTGAGTTTCCAGAATGTACTTTCAAGGACAAAGTATTTTTAATTTGACCTGATCACAGAGTTGGGGGAGGAAGAGTGCTCTAGTTTGCTCCGGCTCAAATTAAGCACTGATCTAATCTCTGTCCTTCCCCCTCTCTCTCTCTCTCTCTCGTCCTCCTCCTCTCTCCTCCTCCTCCCTATCTCCCTCTCTCTCCTCCTCCTCCTCTCTCTCTCCTCCTCCTCCTCTCTCCTCCTCCTCCTCTCTCTCCTCCTCCTCTCTCTCTCTCTCCTCCTCTCCACCAGGTCATCACTAAAATGGCGGGTATGGAGGAGGATAATGTGATGTTCTCCTCCAGAGAGGAGCAGTACCAGCTGCTCCAGAAGGTTCTGGCTGCTACAGACCTCGACGCAGAGGAGGAGGTGGTCATCGGAGAGAATGGACGGCCAATGGTATGCACGCCTCTTACCAATCAATCAATCAATCAATCAATCAATCAATGAAATGTGGACATTGGTCTAGTTATGTCTAGTTATGAAGTCAGGGATTTAAAAACCTTACTTACTGTCAGACAGTTATGAATCTATTACCATTTGGCAATAAACTCTCTCTCTCTCCTCCAGTTCTATATTATAAACTCTCTCTCTCTCTCCCTCCAGTTCTATATTATAAACTCTCTCTCTCTCTCCCCTCCAGATCTATATTATAAACTCTCTCTCTCTCTCTCCTTCAGATCTTTCTTATAAACTCTCTCTCTCCCTCCAGATCTATATTATAAACTCTCTCTCTCTCCTCCAGATCTATATTATAAACTCTCTCTCTCTCTCTCTCTCCCCTCCAGTTCTATATTATAACTCTCTCTCCCCTCCAGATCTATATTATAAACTCTCTCTCTCTCCCCTCCAGTTCTATATTATAAACTCTCTCTCTCTCCTCCAGATCTATATTATAAACTCTCTCTCTCTCTCTCCCCTCCAGTTCTATATTATAAACTCTCTCTCTCTCCCTCCAGATCTATATTATAAACTCTCTCTCTCTCCCTCCAGATCTATATTATAAACTCTCTCTCTCCCTCCAGATCTATATTATAAACTCTCTCTCTCTCCAGATCTATATTATAAACTCTCTCTCTCTCCAGATCTATATTATAAACTCTCTCTCTCTCTCCTCCAGTTCTGTATTATAAACTCTCTCTCTCTCCTCCAGATCTATATTATAAACTCTCTCTCTCCCTCCAGTTCTATATTATAAACTCTCTCTCTTTCTCTCCTCCAGTTCTGTATTATAAACTCTCTCTCTCTCCTCCAGATCTATATTATAAACTCTCTCTCTCCCTCCAGTTCTATATTATAAACTCTCTCTCTCTCTCTCTCTCTCTCTCTCTCCAGTTCTATATTATAAACTCTCTCTCTCCCTCCAGATCTATATTATAAACTCTCTCTCTCTCCAGATCTATATTATAAACTCTCTCTCTCTCTCTCCTCCAGATCTATATTATAAACTCTCTCCCTCTCTCCAGATCTATATTATAACTTCTCTCTCTCTCGCTCTCTCTCCTCCAGTTCTATATTATAAACTCTCTCTCTCTCTCTCCAGTTCTATATTATAAACTCTCTCTCTCTCCCTCCAGTTCTATATTATAAACTCTCTCTCTCTCTCCTCCAGTTCTATATTATAAACTCTCTCTCTCTCTCTCTCTCCTCCAGCTTTATATTATAAACTCTCTCTCTCTCTCCAGATCTATATTATAAACTCTCTCTCTCTCTCTCCAGTTCTATATTATAAACTCTCTCTCTCTCTCCAGATCTATATTATAAACTCTCTCTCTCTCTCTCTCTCTCCTCCAGCTTTATATTATAAACTCTCTCTCTCTCTCTCAGATCTATATTATAAACTCTCTCTCTCCCTCCAGTTCTATATTATAAACTCTCTCTCTCTCTCAGATCTATATTATAAACTCTCTCTCTCTCTCCAGATCTATATTATAAACTCTCTCTCTCTCTCTCTCCCTCCAGTTCTATATTATAAACTTTCTCTCTCTCCTCCAGTTCTATATTATAAACTCTCTCTCTCTCTCTCTCTCCAGATCTATATTATAAACTCTCTCTCTCTCTCTCTCCCTCCAGATCTATATTATAAACTCTCTCTCTCTCCAGATATATATTATAAACTCTCTCTCTCTCTCCCTCCAGTTCTATATTATAAACTCTCTCTCTCTCTCCAGATCTATATTATAAACTCTCTCTCTCTCCCAGATCTATATTATAAACTCTCTCTCTCTCTCTCCCTCCAGTTCTATATTATAAACTCTCTCTCCTCCAGTTCTATATTATAAACTCTCTCTCTCTCCAGATCTATATTATAAACTCTCTCTCTCTCCCTCCAGTTCTGTATTATAAACTCTCTCTCTCTCTCCCTCCAGTTCTATATTATAAACTCTCTCTCTCTCTCCAGATCTATATTATAAACTCTCTCTCTCTCTCTCCAGATCTATATTATAAACTCTCTCTCTCTCTCTCCCTCCAGTTCTATATTATAAACTCTCTCTCCTCCAGTTCTATATTATAAACTCTCTCTCTCTCTCCAGATCTATATTATAAACTCTCTCTCTCTCTCTCCCTCCAGTTCTATATTATAAACTCTCTCTCCTCCAGTTCTATATTATAAACTCTCTCTCTCTCTCTCCAGATCTATATTATAAACTCTCTCTCTCTCTCCCTCCAGTTCTGTATTATAAACTCTCTCTCTCTCTCTCCCTCCAGTTCTATATTATAAACTCTCTCTCTCTCTCCTCCAGTTCTATATTATAAACTCTCTCTCTCTCTCCCCTTCAGTTCCAGCGGAGGCCTGGTACCATGAGCTCCATGTCTGGGGCTGATGACTCTGTCTACATGGAGTATCGTTCTAGAGGCAGCAGGACCCACATGGGCAACAACATCCACCCGCTCTTCAAACGCTTCAGGAAGGGCCGTAGGGCCCTGCTCTAATCCGCTGCACTATATAAGGAATGAGGTGTTACTGTGGGATGCAGCCAGACCGAGGGCCAGGCGAGAGGTAGCCGTAGGGGCCCTGGGAGGACGAGCCGCTATGGGCCCTGGGAGGACGTAGCCGCAGGGCCCTGGGAGGACGAGCCGCGTGGGCCCTGGGAGGACACCGTGGCCTTATGGGCCCTGGGAGGACGTAGCCGGCGGGCCCTGGGAGGACGAGCCGTTATGGGCCCTGGGAGGACGTAGCCGTTATGGGCCCTGGGAGGACGTAGCCGTTATGGGCCCTGGGAGGACGTAGCCGTTATGGGCCCTGGGAGGACGTAGCCGTTATGGGCCCTGGGAGGACGAGCGCGAGGGCCCTGGGAGGACGTGCCGCATGGGCCCTGGGAGGACGTAGCCGTTATGGCCCTGGGAGGACATAGCCGCTATGGGCCCTGAGAGGATGTAATGTTCTCTGTGTGTTTCTGGGCCCTGGGAGGACGTAATGTTCTCTGTGTGTTTCTGGGCCCTGGGAGGACGTAATGTTCTCTGTGTGTTTCTGGGCCCTGGGAGGACGTAATGTTCTCTGTGTGTTTCTGGGCCCTGGGAGGACGTAATGTTCTCTGTGTGTTTCTGGGCCCTGGGAGGACGTAATGTTCTCTGTGTGTTTCTGGGCCCTGGGAGGAAGTAATGTTCTCTGTGTGTTTCTGGGCCCTGGGAGGACGTAATGTTCTCTGTGTGTTTCTGGGCCCTGGGAGGACGTAATGTTCTCTGTGTGTTTCTGGGCCCTGGAGGACGTAATGTTCTCTGTGTGTTTCTGGGCCCTGGGAGGACGTAATGTTCTCTGTGTGTTTCAAGGCCCTGGGAGGACGTAATGTTCTCTGTGTGTTTCTGGGCCCTGGGAGGACGTAATGTTCTCTGTGTGTTTCTGGGCCCTGGGAGGACGTAATGTTCTCTGTGTGTTTCTGGGCCCTGGGAGGACGTAATGTTCTCTGTGTGTTTCTGGGCCCTGGGAGGACGTAATGTTCTCGGTGTGTTTCTGGGCCCTGGGAGGACGTAATGTTCTCTGTGTGTTTCTGGGCCCTGGGAGGACGTAATGTTCTCTGTGTGTTTCTGGGCCCTGGGAGGACGTAATGTTCTCTGTGTGTTTCTGGGCCCTGGGAGGACGTAATGTTCTCTGTGTGTTTCTGGGCCCTGGGAGGACGTAATGTTCTCTGTGTGTTTCAAGGTCCTGGGAGGACGTAATGTTCTCTGTGTGTTTCTGGGCCCTGGGAGGACGTAATGTTCTCTGTGTGTTTCTGGGCCCTGGGAGGACGTAATGTTCTCTGTGTGTTTCTGGGCCCTGGGAGGACGTAATGTTCTCTGTGTGTTTCTGGGCCCTGGGAGGACGTAATGTTCTCTGTGTGTTTCTGGGCCCTGGGAGGACGTAATGTTCTCTGTGTGTTTCAGACAGAACACGGTTCTGTATCGCCACCAGAACCTCAGTCGGCTTTAGGGTTTTTAGGTATCCAGAGATGGATACTAAATGTTTTATCTTTCTCGTCATATTTCATTAATAATAATGTGTTTTTGTCATGACGTTGTAATGTGTTTAAATAAAACAGGAATTTTTGGGATTCATTTGTATGTTTTTGGTTTCTTCTCCCAGAATCAGTTTGTCAACCAAGTGTGATCCAAACGCTGTCACTCCTCTACCTCCCCTCTACCCTCCCTCCCTCTACCCTCCCTCTACCCTCCCTCTACCCTCCCTCTACCCCTCCTCTACCCTCCCTCTACCCTCCCTCTACCCTCCCTCTACCCTCCCTCTACCTTCCCTCTACCCTCCCTCTACCTTCCCTCTACCCTCCCCTCTACCCTCCCTCTACCTTCCCTCTACCCTCCCCTCCACCCTCCCTCTACCTTCCCTCTACCCTCCCTCTACCCTCCCCTCACCTCCCCTCTACCCTCCCTCTACCTTCCCCACCCCTCCCTCCCTCTACCCCCTCCCCACCCTCCCCCTACCCTCCCCTCTACCTCCCTCCACCTCCCTCACCCTCCCCTCCCTCTACCCTCCCCCCACCCCTCTACCCCTCCTCTACCCTCCCTCACCCTCCTCTACCCTCCCCTCTACCCTCCCCTCTACCCTCCCTCTACCCTCCCTCTACCTTCCCTCTACCTTCCCCTCTGCCCTCCCCCACCCCTCCCCACCCTCCCTCTACCCTCCCTCTACCTTCCCCTCACCCTCCCTCTACCCTCCCTCCCCTACCCTCCTCTACCCTTCCTCACCCTCCCCCACCCTCCCTCTCCCTCCCTCTACCTCCCCTCACCCTCCCTCTACCCTCCCTCTACCCTCCCCCATCCCCTCCCTCTACCCTTCCCTCTACCCTCCCTCTACCCTCCCTCCCTCTACCCTCCCTCACCTTCCCTCTACCCTCCCTCTACCTCCCTCTACCCTCCCTCTACCCTCCCCCACCCTCCCTCTACCCCTCCTCTACCCTCCATCTACCCCTTCCCCTCTCTCCCTCTACCCTCCCTCTACCCTCCTCTCACCCTCCCTCTACCCTCCCTCTACCTCCCTCTACCTCTACCCTCCATCTACCCTTCCCTCTACCCTCCCTCTACCCTCCATCTACCCTTCCCCTCTACCCTCCCTCTACCTCCTCCCCTCCCTCTACCCACCCCTACCTTCCCTCTACCCTCCATCTACCCTCCTCTACCTCCCTCTACCTTCCCTCTAACCTCCCTCTACCCCTCCTCTACCCTCCCTCTACCCTCCCTCTACCTTCCCTCTAACCTCCCTCTACCCCTCCCTCTACCTTCCCTCTACCCTCCCTCTCCCTCCCTCTACCTTCCCTCTACCCTTCCCTCTACCCTCCCTCTACCTTCCCTCTACCCTCCCCACCTCCTCTACCCTCCCTCTCCCCCTCTACCTCCTCTACCCCCCTACCCCTCCCTCTACCCTCCCTCCACCCTTCCTCTACCCTCCCTCTACCCTCCCTCTACCCTCCCTCTACCTTCCCTCTACCCTCCCTCTCACCCTCCCTCTACCTTCCCTCTACCCCTCCTCTCCTCCCTACCCTCCCTCCCCCCTCCCTACCCTTCCTCTACCCTCCCTCTACCTTCCCCTCTACCCTCCCTCTACCCCTCTCCTCTACCCTCCTCACCCTCCCTCTACCCCCCTCACCCTCCCTCCTCTACCCTCCCTCTACCCCTCCCTCTAACCTCCCTCTACCTTCCTCTACCCTCCCCTCCCCTCACCCCTCCCTCTACCCTCCCTCTACCCTTCCTCTACCTTCCCTCTACCCTCCCTCTACCCTCCCTCCACCCTCCCCCACCCCCTCTACCCTCCCTCTACCCTCCCTCTACCTTCCTCTTACCTTCCCTCTACCTCCCTCTACCCTTTCCTCTACCTTCTCCCTCACCCTCCCTCTACCCTCCCTTTACCCTCCCCTCTACCCTCCCTCTACCCTTCCTCTACCCTCCCTCTACCCTCTCTACCTTCCCTCTCACCCTCCTCTACCCTCCCTCTACCTTCCCTCTGCCCTCCTCTACCCTCCCCTCTACCCTCCTCTACCTCCCCCCCTCCCCACCCTCTACCTTCTCTACCTTCCCTCTACCCTCCCTCTACCCTCCCCTCTACCCTTCCTCTACCTTCCCTCTACCCTCCCTCTACCTTTCCTCTACCTTCCCTCTACCCTCCTCTACCTTCCCTCTACCCTCCCTCTACCTTCCCCTCTACCCTCCCTCTACCTTCCTCTACCTTCCTCTACCCTCCCTCTACCCTCCCCACCCTCCCTCTCCTTCCTCTACCTTCCCTCTACCCTCCCCTCTACCCTCCTCTACCCCTCCCTCTACCTTCCCTCTACCCTCCCCGCCCTCCCCTACCTCCCCTCTACCCTCACCTCCCTCTACCCTCCCTCTACCCTCCCTCTACCTCCCTCTACCCTCCCTCTACCCTCCCTCTACCCTCCCCTACCTCCCCTACCCTCCCCCCTCTACCCTCCTCCCTCACCTCCCTCCCTCACCCCCTCTACCCTCCCTCTACCTTCCCCTCCCTCCCCCTACCTCCCTCTACCCTCCTCTCCCTCCCCACCCTCCCCCTACCCTTCTCTACCCTCCCTCTACCTCCCTCTACCCTCCCCTACTCCTCCCCCTCCCTCCCTCTACCTTCCCTCTACCCTCCTCTACCCTCCCTCCCCTCCCTCCCCCTCCTCCCTCTACCCTCCCTCTACCCTCCCTCTAACCCTCCCTCTGCCCTCTTACTCCTCCCCCTACCCTCCCCACCCTCCCTCTACCTCCCTCTACCCTCCCTCTACCCTTCCTCTACCCTCCCTCTACCCTCCCTCTACCCTTCCTCTACCCTCCCTCTACCCTCCCTCTAACCTCCCTCTACCCTCCCCTACCCTCCCTCTACCCTCCCTCTACCCTCCCCCTCTCCCCTCCTCTACCCTCCCTTTACCCCCTCCTCTACCCTCCTCTACCCTCCCCCTCCCTCTACCCTCCCTCTACCCTCCCTCTACCTTCCCTCTACCCTCCCTCTACCTTCCTCTACCCTCCTCTACCCTCCCTCTACCCTCCCTCTACCTCCCTCTACCCTCCCTCTACCCCCTCCCCCCTACCCTCCCTCTACCCTCCTCTACCTTCCCTCTACCCTCCCCTCTACCCTCCCTCTACCTTCCCTCTACCCCCCTCTACCCTCCCTCTACCCTCCCTCTCTCCTCCTCTACCCTCCCTCTACCCTCCATCTACCCTCCCCTCTACCCTCCCTCTACCCTCCCTCTACCTTCCCTCTACCCTCCCTCTACCCCTCTCCCCACCCTCCCTCTCCTCCTACCTCCCTCTACCCCCTCCCTCCACCCTCTCCTCCCTCTACCCTCCCTCCTCCCCCCTCTACCCCCCTCCCCCCCTCTACCCTCCCCTCCCTCCTCTCCCTCCCTCTACCCTCCTCTACCTCCCCTCTACCCTCCCTCTACCTCCCTCCCCTACCCTCCCTCTACCCTCCCCACCTCCCTCTACCTTCCCTCACCCTCCCCCTCCCTTCCCCCACCTCCCTCTACCCTCCCTCTACCCTCCCCCTCCTCCCCCACCTCCTCCCCCTCCCCCTCCCCCCCCTCTACCCTCCTCTACCCTCCCTACCTCTCTACCCTCCCCTCCTACCTCTCCCTCTACCCTCCCTCTACCCTCCCCACCCTCCTCTCCACCCTCTACCCTCCTTCCTCCCCTCCTCTACCCTCCCTTCTACCCTCCCTCTACCCTCCCTCTACCTTCCCCCTCCCTCCCCCCTCTACCCTCCCCCTACCCTCCTCCTCCCCTCCCTCCTACCCTCCCTCTACCCTCCCTCTACCTCCCTCTGCACCCTCCCTCTACCCTCCTCTACCCTTCCCTCTACCCTCCCTCTACCCTCCCTCTACCCTCCCTCTACCCTCCCTCTACCCTCCCACCCTCCCTCTACCCTCCCTCTACCCTCCCTCTACCTTCCCCACCCTCCCTCTACCTCCCTCTACCCTCCCTCTACCTTCCCTCTACCTCCCTCTACCCTCCCCCACCCTCCCTCTACCTCCCCTACCCTCCCTCTACCTCCCTTCCTCCCTCCACCCTCCCTCACCCTCCCTCCACCCTCCCTCTACCTTCCTCCTCCCTCCCTCTACCCTCCCCTCACCCTCCCTCTACCCTCCCTCTACCCTCCCTCTACCCTCCCTCTACCTCCCTCCCCTCCTACCCTCCCTCCCTCCTCTACCCTCCCCTCTACCCTCCCTCTACCCTTCCCTCTACCCTCCCCTCTACCCCCTCTACCCTCCCCTACCCCCCCCTCCCTCTACCCTCCTCTACCTTCCCTCTACCCTCCCTCTACCCTCCCCTCCCTCTACCCTCCCTCTACCCTCCCCTCCCTCTACCCCCTCTACCTCCCCTCTCCCTCCCTCTACCCTCCCCTACCCTCCCTCCCTCTACCCTCCTCCTCTACCTTCCCTCTACCCTCCCTCACTCCCATCCTCCCTCTACCCTCCTCTACCTCCCTCTCCTCTCACCTCCCATCCTCCCCCTCCCCTACCCTCCCTCACCTCCCTCACCTCCCTCTCCTCCTCTCCTCCCTCTACCCTCCCTCTACCCTCCTCTACCTCCTCCCCTCTCCCTCCCTCTACCCCCCTCCCTCTACCCTCCCCTCTACCCTCTACCCTCCCTCTACCCTCCCTCCCTCCTACCTTCCCTCTCACCCTCCCTCTACCCTCCTCACCCTCCCCCTCCCTCTACCCTCCCCACCCCTCCCTCTACCCTCCTCCCTCTACCTCCTCTACCCTCCCTCTCCCTCCCACCCTTCCCTCTACCTTCCCCTCTACCCCTCCCTCTACCCTCCCTCTCCCTCCCTCTCACCCTCCCCCTCCCTCTACCCTCCCTCTACCCTCCCTCTACCTTCCCTCTACCCTCCCCTCTACCCTCCCTCCCTACCCCTCCCTCTCCTTCCCTCTACCCTCCCTCACCCTCCTCTACCCTCCCTCTACCCTCCCTCACCTCCTCTCCCACCCTCCTCTACCTTCCCTCTACCCCCCTCTCCCTCCTCTACCCTCCCTCACCCTCCCTCTACCCCCCTCTACCCTCCCTCTACCTCCCTCTACCCTCCCTCTACCCTCCCTCTCCCTCCACCCTCCCTCTACCCTCCTCTACCCTCCCCTCCCTCTCCTCCCTCTACCCTCCCTCCACCCTCCTCCTCCCTCCCTCTACCCTCCCTCTACCCTCCCTCCCTCCCACCCTCCCTCACCCTCCCTCTACCTCCCTCTACCCTCCCTCTACCCTCCCTCTCCTCCCTACCCTCCCTCTACCCTCCCTCTACCTCCCTCCCTCACCTCCCTCTACCCCTCCCTCCCCTCCCTCACCCTCCCTCTACCTTCCTCTACCCTCCCTCCTCCCCCTCCCCTACCCTCCCTCTACCTCCTCCTCTGCACCCTCCCCTCCCTCTACCCTCCCCCTCCCCTCCCTCCCTCTACCCTCCCTCTACCCTCCCTCCCTCACCCCTCCTCTCCTCCCTCCCTCTCCTCCCTCTACCCTCCCCTCCCTCTTCCCTCCCTCTACCCTCCCTCTACCCTCCCTCTACCCTCCCTCTACCTTCCCTCACCCTCCCTCTCCCACCCTCCCTCTACCCTCCCTCTACCCTCCCTCACCCTCCCTCTACCCTCCCTCTACCCTCCCTCTACCCTCCTCTACCCTCCCCTTCTACCTTCCCTCTACCCTCCCTCTACCCTCCCTCTACCTTCCCTCTACCCTCCCCCTACCCTCCCTCTACCCTCCCTCTACCCTCCCTCTACCCTCCCCCTCCCTCTACCCTCCCTCTACCCTCCCTCTACCCTCCCTCTACCCTCCCTCTACCTCCCCTCCCTCTCCTCCTCCCTCTACCCTCCCTCTACCCTCCCTCTACCTTCCCTCTACCCTCCCTCTACCTTCCCACCCTCCTCTACCCTCCCCCTCTCCCTCTACCTTCCCTCTACCCTCCCCCCCTCCCTCTCCCTCCCTCTACCTTCCCTCTACCCTCCCTCTACCCCTCCCCCTCCCTCACCTTCCCTCTACCCCTCCCTCTCCCCTCCCTCTCCTCTCCCTCACCCTCCCTCACCCTCCCTCTCCCTCCCTCTACCTCTCCCTCCCCTCCCCTACCCTCCCTCTACCCTCCTCTCACCCTCCTCCCTCCCCCTCCCTCTACCCTCCCTCTACCCTTCCCTCTACCCTCCCCCCCCTCCCTCTCCCCTCCCCCTCCCTCTACCCTCCCTCTACCCTCCTTCTACCTCCTCCTACCCTCCCTCTACCCTCCCTCCCCCTCTCCCCCCTCCCTCTACCCCTCCCTCTACTCCTCCCTCTACCCTCCCTCCCTCCCCTCCCTCTCCTTCCCTCTACCCTCCCCTCCCTCTCCCTCCCCTCTACCCCTCCCTCTACCCTCCTCTACCCTCCCTCTACCCTCCCTCTACCCTCCCTCTACCCTCCCTCTACCCTCCCCTCCCTCTACCCTTCCCTCTACCCTCCTCCTCTCCCTCACCCTCCTCTCCCACCCTCCCTCTACCCTTCCCTCTCCCTCCCCTCCCTCTCCTCCCTCCCCTCCCTCTACCCCTCCCTCTACCCTCCTTCTCCCTCCCTCTACCCTCCTTCTACCCTCCCTCTAACCCTCCCTCTACCCTCCCCCCCTCCCTCTACCCTCCCCTCCCCTCCCCCCTCCCTCCCTCCCTCTACCCTCCCCCTCCCTCTACCCTCCCTCTACCCTCCTCTACCTCCCTCCTCACCCTCCTCTACCCTCCTCTACCTCCCTCTACCCTCCCCTCCCTCCCTCACCCTCCCTCTACCCTCCCTCCCCCCCTCCCTCTACCCTCCTCCCTCTACCTTCCCTCTACCCTCCCTCCCTCCCTCTACCTCCCTCTACCTTCCCTCTACCCTCCCTCTACCCTCCTCTACCTCCCTCTCCCCTCACCTCCCTCTACCCTCCCTCTACCCCTCCCCTCCCCTCTACCCTCCCTCTACCTCCCTCTACCCTCCCTCCCTCTCCCTCCCTCTACCCTCCCTCTACCCTCCCTCTACCCTCCCTCCCCTCCCTCTACCTCCCTCTACCCTCCCCCTCCCTCTACCCTTCCCTCTACCCTCCCTCCTCCTCCTCCTCTACCTCCTCCCTCTCCCCTCCCTCTACCCTCCTCTCCCCTCCTCTCACCCTCCTTCCCCCTCCCTCTACCCTCCTCCTCTCTACCCCCCTCTCCCCCTCCCTCCCCCCTTACCCTCCCTCCTCCCTCCCCTCCCTCTACCCTCCCTCCCTCTACCCCTCCCTCTCCCTCCCTCTCCTCCCTCTACCCTCCCTCTACCCTCCCTCCCCTCCCCCCTCCCTCTACCTCCCCTCTACCCTCCTCTTACCTCCCCTCCCTCCCTCTACCCTCCCTCCACCCTCCCCTCCCTCTACCCTCCCCTCTACCCTCCCCTCCTCCCCTCCCTCTACCCCTCCCTCTACCCTCCCTCCCTCTCACTCCCTCTACCCTCCCTCTACCTCCCTACCCCTCCTCTACCTCCCCCTCCCTCTACCCCCTCCTCTACCTCCTCCCTCCTCCCTCCCCCTCCCTCTACCCCTCCCTCCCCTCCCTCTACCCTCCCTCTACCCTCCCCTCCTCCCCTACCCTCCCTCACCCTCCCTCCCTCCTCTACCCTCCCTCTACCCCTCCCTCTACCCTCCCCCCCCTCCCTCCCCCCCCTCCCTCCCTCTACCCTCCCTCTACCCTCCCCCTCCTCCCCTCCCTCTACCCTCCCTCTACCCTCCCTCCCCTCCCTCCCTCCCTCTACCCTCCCTCCCCCTCCCTCTACCCTCCCTCTACCCTCCCCTCTACCCTCCCTCTACCCTCCCTCCCTCCCCCTCCCTCCCCTCCCAATCTCTCTCACAATATATTGTTATTATATTTCCTCTTTGTTAATCAGTTGATTTGTTAAGAGTGAAAACATGCGGTCCTGTCAGAGTTATTCCACTAGACCTAATAAAGTTAGAGTGTAATTGGTAGCTTTTCCCCAGTGTGGTTGAATGAGGTGAGGTCCGTGGACAGAAAGCTGCGTCCGTCATCAGCCTGTTGTTAAAGGGGAATCAGTGAAGCAGCGGGAGCAGCCAAACGTCCTCAGGTCACCCAGTTAACCTGGATCCTCTCCGTGAATCCAAATAGGATTGCAACAAATTAAATTAAATCCGTGTTTTAGTTGAGCTAATTACTTCATTAGGATCCACATTAGCTGTTAGCCATAGCAACATGTGCTCTTCCTCAGGTCAAAACAGGATGTCATGAGAAAAAAAACCCAGGGGGGGATTTAGGGACAGTTCAAAGAGTTTTATGGACTCTCTAATCCTGTTTGAATCCAAGATGAAACTGGAGATGCTGTTTGAAAGTTTATTCCTCCATGTCCACGGGGATACAACAGGTGGAAAACAGTACAGTGGAAATTCAGAGCTCTTCCCTCAACAAAAAATAGAACGACAAGATAGAATCAAAATAACTAGGATGTTAAAGAAAACAAGAATGTAAATATATATACAGGTCAGTACCTTATTCAATGTCCAGGGGTCCTGGAGTGGTTGTATAGACGGGTCAGTACCTTATTCAATGTCCAGGGGTCCTGGAGTGGTTGTATAGACGGGTCAGTACCTTATTCAATGTCCAGGGGTCCTGGAGTGGTTGTATAGACGGGTCAGTACCTTATTCAATGTCCAGGGGTCCTGGAGTGGTTGTATAGACGGGTCAGTACCTTATTCAATGTCCAGGGGTCCTGGAGTGGTTGTATAGACGGGTCAGTACCTTATTCAATGTCCAGGGGTCCTGGAGTGGTTGTATAGACGGGTCAGTACCTTATTCAATGTCCAGGGGTCCTGGAGTGGTTGTATAGACGGGTCAGTACCTTATTCAATGTCCAGGGGTCCTGGAGTGGTTGTATAGACGGGTCAGTACCTTATTCAATGTCCAGGGGTCCTGGAGTGGTTGTATAGACGGGTCAGTACCTTATTCAATGTCCAGGGGTCCTGGAGTGGTTGTATAGACGGGTCAGTACCTTATTCAATGTCCAGGGGTCCTGGAGTGGTTGTATAGACGGGTCAGTACCTTATTCAATGTCCAGGGGTCCTGGAGTGGTTGTATAGACGGGTCAGTACCTTATTCAATGTCCAGGGGTCCTGGAGTGGTTGTATAGACGGGTCAGTACCTTATTCAATGTCCAGGGGTCCTGGAGTGGTTGTATAGACGGGTCAGTACCTTATTCAATGTCCAGGGGTCCTGGAGTGGTTGTATAGACGGGTCAGTACCTTATTCAATGTCCAGGGGTCCTGGAGTGGTTGTATAGACGGGTCAGTACCTTATTCAATGTCCAGGGGTCCTGGAGTGGTTGTATAGACGGGTCAGTACCTTATTCAATGTCCAGAACACCTACTCATTCAAGGGTTTTTCTTTATTTTTTACTATTTTCTACATTGTAGAATAATAGTGAAGACATCAAAACTATGAAATAACACATATGGAATCATGTAGTAACCAAAAAAAGTGTTAAACAAATCAAAATATATTTTAGTTTTGAGATTCTTCAAATTAGCCAGCCTTTGCGTTGATGACAGCTTTGCACACTCTTGGCATTCTCTCAACCAGCTTCATGAGGTAGTCACCCTCCCTCTACCTTCCCTCTACCCTCCCCCTAACCTCCCTCTACCCTCCCTCTACCCTCCCTCTACCTTCCCTCTACCTTCCCTCTACCCTCCATCTACCCTTCCCTCTACCCTCCCTCTACCCTCCATCTACCCTTCCCTCTACCCTCCCTCTACCCTCCCTCTACCCTCCCTCTACCCTCCCTCTACCTTCCCTCTAACCTCCCTCTACCCTCCCCTCTACCTTCCCTCTACCTTCCCTCTCACCCTCCATCTACCCTTCCCTCTACCCTCCCTCTACCCTCCCTCTACCCTCCCTCTACCCTCCTCTACCCTCCCTCTACCTTCCCTCTACCTTCCCTCTACCCTCCATCTACCCTTCCCTCTACCCTCCCTCTACCCTCCATCTACCCTTCCCTCTACCCTCCCTCTACCCTCCCTCTACCCTCCCTCTACCCTCAATCTACCTTCCCTCTAACCTCCCTCTACCCTCCCTCTACCTTCCCTCTACCTTCCCTCTACCCTCCATCTACCCTTCCCTCTACCCTCCCTCTACCCTCCCTCTACCCCTCCCTCTACCTTCCCTCTAACCTCCCTCTACCCCTCCTCTACCTTCCCTCTACCTTCCCTCTACCCTCCCTCTACCCTCCCTCTACCCTTCCTCTAACCTCCCTCTACCCTCCCTCTACCCTCCTCTACCCTCCCTCTACCCTCCCTCCCTCTACCATCCCTCTACCCTCCCTCTACCCTCCCTCTAACCTCCCTCTACCCTCCCTCTACCCCTCCCTCTACCCTTCCTCTACCTTCCCTCTACCCTCCCTCTACCCTTCCTCTACCTTCCCCCCTACCCTCCCTCTACCCTTCCTCTACCCCTCCTCTACCCCTCCCTCTACCCTCCCTCTAACCCCCTCTACCCTCCCTCTACCCTCCCTCTACCCCCCTCTAGACAGAGAGCGAGAGAGAGAGACAGAGAGAGAGAGACAGAGAGAGACAGAGAGAGAGAGAGAGACAGAGAGAGAGAGAGACAGAGAGAGAGACAGAAAGAGAGAGAGACAGAAAGAGAGAGAGACAGAAAGAGCAGGGAGAGAGAGAGAGACAAGGCAAGAAGGGTCTTCTATGGCATCAGAAGGAACATAACATTCAACATACCATTTAGGATCTGGCTAAAAATACTTGAATCAGTTATAGAACCCATTGCCCTTTATGGTTGTGAGGTCTGGGGTCCGCTCACCAACCAAGAATTCACAAAATGGGAAAAACACCACATTGAGACTGCATGCAGAATTCTGCAAAAATATCCTCTGAGTACAACGTAAAACACCAAATAATGCAGAGCAGAATTAGGACGATACCCGCTAATTATTAAAATCCAGGAAGCGATTCCCAAACCTTCCTTGACAAAGCCATCACCTACAGAGAGATGAACCTGGAGAAGAGTCCCCTCAGCAAGCTGGTCCTGGGACTCTGTTCACAAACACAAACAGACCCCCACAGAGCCCCAGGACAGCAACACAAACAGACCCCACAGAGCCCCAGGACAGCAACACAAACAGACCCCACAGAGCCCCAGGACAGCAACACAAACAGACCCCACAGAGCCCCAGGACAGCAACACAAACAGACCCCACAGAGCCCCAGGACAGCAACACAAAAAGACCCAACCAAATCATGAGAAAACAAAAAGATTATTACTTGACACATTGGAAAGAATTAATAAAAAAACAGACCAAACTGGAATGCTATTTGGCCCTAAACAGAGAGTAGACAGTGGCAGAATACCTGACCACTGTGACTGACCCAAACTTAAGGAAAGCTTTGACTATGTACAGACTCAGTGAGCATAGCCTTGCTATTGAGAAAGGTCGCCGTAGGCAGACCTGGCTCTCAAGAGAAGACAGGCTATGTGCAACACTGCCCACAAAATGAGGTGGGAACTGAGATGAGGACTTTTTGATTTTGGCTCAGACTGCTGGTTCCTTGACCCGTTAAGAGCGGTTAAGGGATGAAAGACAGATTAAACTTGATCTAAATTACTCTCATGTGTTTCCACCTTGAGCCGTTTCAGTTCGGTCGAGGTGTGATAAGAATAATCCGCACTACCCTATTCTGAGAGGTCTGAAATTTATATCCTATCTGAAAGTGAGACGTTCTTACGTCCTTGTTTGGGGTCGTGTCCCATAATCTCCTGACTAGACTGCAAGATGATATAATCAAATTCACAAAAACGAGGTAATTTAAGATACATACAGTACCAGTGGAAAAAAAATGTGGAAACACCTACTCATTCAAGAGTTTTTCTTATTTTTTTTTTTTTTACTATTTTCTACATTGTAGAATAATAGTGAAGACATCAAAACTATGAAATAACACGTATGGAATCATGTAGTAACCAAAAAAGTGTTAAATAAATAATCATACATTTTTTATTTTAGGTTCTTCAAAGTAGCCACCCTTTGCCTTGACAGCTTTGCAAACTCTTGGCGTTCTCTCAACCAGCTTCATTTAATAAATATATATATATTTTTTGTATTTCTTTATTTTAACTAGGCAAGTAATTTAAGAACAAATTCTTATTTACAATGACGGACTACCACGGCCAAACCCGGACGACGCTGGGCCAATTGTGCGCTGCCCTATGGGACTCCCAATCACAGCCGGATGTGATACAGCCTGGATTCGAACCAGGGACTGTAGTGACGCCTCTTGGGCTGAGGAGAGAGGCTGAGGAGAGAGGCTGAGGAGAGAGGCTGAGGAGAGAGGCTGAAGAGAGAGGATGAGGAGAGTGGCTGAGGAGAGAGGATGAGGAGAGGGGCTGAGGAGAGAGGCTGAGGAGAGAGGCTGAAGAGAGGCTGAAGGCTGAGGAGAAGGGCTGAGGAGAGGGCTGAGGAGAGAGGACTGAGGAAGAGGGGTTGAGGAGAGAGGCTGAGGAGAGAGGATGAGGAGAGAGGCTGAGGAGAGAGGCTGAGGAGAGAGGCTGAAGAGAGAGGATGAGGAGAGTGGCTGAGGAGAGAGGATGAGGAGAGGGGCTGAGGAGAGAGGCTGAGGAGAGAGGCTGAAGAGAGAGGCTGAGGAGAAGGGCTGAGGAGAGGGGCTGAGGAGAGAGGACTGAGGAAGAGGGGTTGAGGAGAGAGGCTGAGGAGAGAGGATGAGGAGAGAGGTAGAGGAGAGAGGCTGAGGAGAGAGGCTGAGGAGAGGGGCTGAGGAGAGAGGCTGAGGAGAGAGGCTGAGGAGAGAGGCTGAAGAGAGTGGCTGAGGAGAGAGGATGAGGAGAGGGGCTGAGGAGAGAGGCTGAGGAGAGAGGCTGAAGAGAGAGGCTGAGGAGAAGGGCTGAGGAGAGAGGATGAGGAGAGAGGCTGAGGAGAGAGGATGAGGAGAGAGGCTGAGGAGAGAGGCTGAGGAGAGAGGCTGAAGAGAGAGGATGAGGAGAGTGGCTGAGGAGAGAGGATGAGGAGAGGGACTGAGGAGAGAGGCTGAGGAGAGAGAATGAAGAGAGAGGCTGAGGAGAAGGGCTGAGGAGAGGGCTGAGGAGAGAGGACTGAGGAAGAGGGGTTGAGGAGAGAGGCTGAGGAGAGAGGATGAGGAGAGAGGCTGAGGAGAGAGGATGAGGAGAGAGGCTGAGGAGAGAGGCTGAGGGGGCTACCAATCCTCCTCGAGGAGGACTAAACCCCGGGTTAATACCAAAACAAAGCCCCCATCCATCTCCCCCCTCCCTCCCTCCACTACTCCCCTCTTCACCTCTTACCGACTCCCAGGAAAATACACCTTTCAAAGAACTCTTTTAATGAGCTTTTAATTAGTCTTTCGTAACAGAAGAAATTGAATTAGCTGCTAATTCGTTTATCTTCGCAGGAGAAATTGAGTTAACTTCTAAGAACTTGGAAGCGATGCATGCAGGGTAAGAAAAGACTTATGGACCCTTAACGCCCTTAACGACGGCATCGATGGAAGTTATGATGATCTGTTTAACTACAGTGAGCTCCAAAACTATTGGGACAGTGACACGTGTTGTGTGGTTGTTTTTGGCTCTGTATTCCGGCGCTTTGGATTTGAAATGACACAATGACTATGAGGTTAAAGTGCAGACTGTTAGCTTTAACGTGAGGGTATTTTCATCCATATCGGGTGAACTGTTTAGAAATTACAGTGCTTTTTGTGTATAGTTCCCCCATTTTAGGGGGACAAATTGGGACAATTTCACTTATATGTGTATTAAAGTAGTAAAGTATTTGGCCCTATATTTGTAGCACACAATGATTACATCAAACTTCATACATACTCACAAATATCATAACCCTAAGACATGCTGACCTTTCACCTCAAGACATGTTGACCTCTCACCTCAAGACATGTTGACCTTACATTTACATTTACATTTAAGTCATTTAGCAGACGCTCTTATCCAGAGCGACTTACAAATTGGTGGATTCACCTTATAATATCCAGTGGAACAACCACTTTACAATAGTGCATCTAAATCTTTTAAGGGGGGGTTAGAAGGATTACTTTATCCTATCCCAGGTATTCCTTGAAGAGGTGGGGTTTCAGGTGTCTCCGGAAGGTGGTGATTGACTCCGCTGTCCTGGCATCGTGAGGGAGCTTGTTCCACCATTGGGGTGCCAGAGCAGCGAACAGTTTTGACTGGGCTGAGCGGGAACTGTGCTTCCTCAGAGGTAGGGAGGCGAGCAGGCCAGAGGTGGATGAACGGAGTGCCCTTGTTTGGGTGTAGGGCCTGATCAGAGCCTGAAGGTACGGAGGTGCCGTTCCCCTCACAGCTCCGTAGGCAAGCACCATGGTCTTGTAGCGGATGCGAGCTTCGACTGGAAGCCAGTGGAGAGAGCAGAGGAGCGGGGTGACGTGAGAGAACTTGGGAAGGTTGAACACCAGACGGGCTGCGGCGTTCTGGATGAGTTGGAGGGGTTTAATGGCACAGGCAGGGAGCCCAGCCAACAGCGAGTTGCAATAATCCAGACGGGAGATGACAAGTGCCTGGATTAGGACCTGCGCCGCTTCCTGTGTGAGGCAGGGTCGTACTCTGCGAATGTTGTAGAGCATGAACCTACAGGATCGGGTCACCGCCTTGATGTTGGTGGAGAAACGACAGGGTGTTGTCCAGGGTCACGCCGAGGCTCTTAGCACTCTGGGAGGAACCACAAGGGAGTTGTCAACCGTGTTGGTGAGATCATGGAACGGGCAGTCCTTCCCCGGGAGGAAGAGCAGCTCCGTCTTGCCGAGGTTCAGCTTGAGGTGGTGATCCGTCATCCACACTGATATGTCTGCCAGACATGCAGAGATGCGATTTGCCACCTGGTTGTCAGAAGGGGGAAAGGAGAAGATTAATTGTGTGTCATCTGCATAGCAATGATATGAGAGACCATGTGAGGATATGACAGAGCCAAGTGACTTGGTGTATAGCGAGAATAGGAGTGGGCCAAGAACAGAGCCCTGGGGGACACCAGTGGTGAGAGCACGTGGTGCGGAGACAGATTCTCGCCACGCCACCTGGTAGGAGCGACCTGTCAGGTAGGACGCAATCCAAGCGTGGGCCGCGCCGGAGATGCCCAGCTCGGAGAGGGTGGAGAGGAGGATCTGATGGTTCACGGTATCAAAGGCAGCAGATAGGTCTAGAAGGATGAGAGCAGAGGAGAGAGAGTTAGCTTTAGCAGTGCGGAGAGCCTCCGTGACACAGAGAAGAGCAGTCTCAGTTGAATGACCAGTCTTGAAACCTGACTGATTAGGATCAAGAAGGTCATTCTGAGAGAGATAGCAAGAGAGCTGGCCAAGGACGGCACGTTCAAGAGTTTTGGAGAGAAAGGAAAGAAGGGATACTGGTCTGTAGTTGTTGACATCGGAGGGATCGAGTGTAGGTTTTTTCAGAAGGGGTGCAACTCTCGCTCTCTTGAAGACGGAAGGGACGTAGCCAGCGGTCAAGGATGAGTTGATGAGCGAGGTGAGGTAGGGGAGAAGGTCTCCGGAAATGGTCTGGAGAAGAGAGGAGGGGATAGGGTCAAGTGGGCAGGTTGTTGGGCGGCCGGCGTCACAAGACGCGAGATTTCATCTGGAGAGAGAGGGGAGAAAGAGGTCAAA
>NC_059457.1:93613075-93623075 GCF_905237065.1 Salmo salar
AACCTGATGGAGTTCTTTTACCGGGACGGTTTCAGTAGAATCCACGAGATACAGGTTGGTTACTGAGCTTTTGTTTTGGACTGAATATTTCCGTGATTTTGTAACGATGGGCACTTTTTGGCATTTTATTAGTTTTCTTTGGAGAAAAAACCTTTAATCAACAGAAATAAATGTTAGTAATTTTGTCAGGAACAATAGTATTGTCTGGGATCATTTTATTAGACCGACTGATTTGACTATCTTATTCCTCCGTCCAATGTCATTATCATCACGTCATCAAACATTTAGTTTTCAACCTGAATGACAAACACAATGTGTTTTTTGGGGATGATTGTTTTTGTCTGTAGGATAAATTACTACCACATTTTATAAATAATTATTTGTATCCTAAATGATGATCTTCCGCTGTCTGAACGTGTATTCCTGCACAGAGGCGACCGTCAAACACGACTTTTCTCGTTGCATTTCTTATATATTTATACCTTTTACAGTAGTTATATTGAGGGGAAAGTGCAATTCGTAACAAAATGTTATGAATTTGCAAAACGTATGATATATATATTACTTTTTCCAATTGGTTATGGTTAACGTTAGCTAGGCTATGGGTTAAGGTTAAGGTTAGGGTTATGAGTTAGGGGAAAGGGTTACCTAACATGCAAAATAACTAAAGTAGATAATTAGCTAAATTGCTAAAGTTATCCGTGATGAAATCTAAACTCGTAACCTTTTGGTTTGCTAGACGTTCGCGTTATAAACCCACTCATCCATATTTGTCATTTACTGAACAAAACATCCCACATTCTGTGTGTTTTTGACTGTTGCTGAGGTCCAGACAGTCAACTCTACCTGAACCCACACTGACTTTCCCTGTTCCTTCCTCCATGTAACCCTAACCCACACTGACTTTCCCTGTTCCTTCCTCCATGTAACCCTAACCCACACTGACTTTCCCTGTTCCTTCCTCCATGTAACCCTAACCCACACTGACTTTCCCTGTTCCTTCCTCCATGTAACCTGAGGTTTACCTGTCTGTCTGTCTAGAGGTTTACCCATCTGTCTAGAGGTTTACCTGTCTGTCTAGAGGTTTACCTGTCTGTCTAGAGGTTTACCCTGTCTGTCTAGAGGTTTACCCTGTCTGTCTAGACCTGAAGGTGTCTGTAAAACAGGCCAGACTGGTCTGTCTACTATAACTCCCCATTGAAGAAGACAGACGGCACGTGGTAGTCAATAGGAAAACATGTCTTCTGTATTACCACACTGTTAATGTATGTTGTTATTCTGTCTACTATAACTCATGTACTTCAGTCTAATGGAAGAAGAAGCCTTCTACCTGGTCAATAACACAACTAGGCTACTGTAGACATACAGGTTACAGTGCACATTGTTTGGTGAAAATATACTTCCTTTAGAGAGCTGGTTGTGTGCTGAATGAATCCATTGTGAGTGAAATGGGGGGCCCAGAGTACATAATACAACTGCTGTGGAATGAGAACAGCTGTTTCGGTACTTCCTTTGGGGCGTTTGTGCCGGAGCTTGAGGACAAAGATGTGTCCCAGTGCCCCTCCCTTGGGGGGGGCGGTAACATTTTGAATAGCCAATCAGAAGTAGTGTGGGGGGGGGGTGTTGCATAACCATCACCATGTTAGGGAAATGGAACCATTACTTAATAGGTGTTAGGGAAATGGTGTTAGGGAAATGGTGTTAGAAAATGGTGTTAGGGTATGGTGTTAGGGGTATGGTGTTAGGGAAATGGTGTTAGAAAATGGTGTTAGGGTATGATGTTAGGGATATGGTGTTAGGGAAATGGTGTTAGGGAAATGGTGTTAGGGAAATGGTGTTAGGGAAACGGTCCCAGTTACATGTGTTGTTCCACACAGTGATAAAGGGGATAGAGTGCGATAGAGTGAAAGATTGGTTTAGTGTGACCCTCCATGATTTCTGAATGTAACCTAGTAACACTGCCTGTCTATATCTGGGTAGCCTGGTGCCAGGTCTCTCTGTGCTGCGTTGGCAAACCCCCCCGCTGCCAAACCCCCCCGCTGCCAAACCCCCCGCTGCCAAACCCCCGCTGCCAAACCCCCCCGCTGCCAAACCCCCCGCTGCCAAACCCCCGCTGCCAAACCCCCCGCTGCCAAACCCCCGCTGCCAAACCCCCGCTGCCAAACCCCCGCTGCCAAACCCCCGCTGCCAAACCCCCGCTGCCAAACCCCCCGCTGCCAAACCCCCCGCTGCCAAACCCCCGCTGCCAAACCCCCCCGCTGCCAAACCCCCGCTGCCAAACCCCCCGCTGCCAAACCCCCCGCTGCCAACCCCCGCTGCCAAACCCCCCGCTGCCAAACCCCCCGCTGCCAAACCCCCGCTGCCAAACCCCCACTGCCAAACTCTGTGAGATGGAGAGACATGAGGATTAGTTTAGTGTGACTGCAGATCAAAACAAGCATCACATTCTATAGGCTTAAACCCCTAAATGGTAAAATCCCAGACAGGATGTTGACAGCACATCCCAGACATGGTGTTGACAGCAAATCCCAGACAGGATGTTGACAGCACATCCCAGACAGGATGTTGACAGCACATCCCAGACAGGATGTTGACAGCACATCCCAGACAGGATGTTGACAGCAAATCCCAGACATGGTGTTGACAGCACATCCCAGACAGGATGTTGACAGCACATCCCAGACAGGATGTTGACAGCACATCCCAGAAATGGTGTTGACAGCACATCCCAGACAGGATGTTGACAGCAAATCCCAGACAGGATGTTGACAGCACATCCCAGACAGGATGTTGACAGCAAATCCCAGACATGGTGTTGACAGCAAATCCCAGACATGGTGTTGACAGCACATCCCAGACAGGATGTTGACAGCACATCCCAGACAGGATGTTGACAGCACATCCCAGACAGGATGTTGACAGCACATCCCAGACAGGATGTTGACAGCACATCCCAGACAGGATGTTGACAGCACATCCCAGACAGGATGTTGACAGCCCATCCCAGACAGGATGTTGACAGCACATCCCAGACAGGATGTTGACAGCACATCCCAGACAGGATGTTGACAGCGAGGTTCCTCTCTCTCTGTTTCCCCCCAGATGGAACACTCTCAGAAGTATGGAAAGATCTTTAAGTCTCGTTTCGGCCCCCAGCTGGTTGTGTCTATCGCAGGGCGGGATCTGGTTGCCGAGGTGCTGAGGACGGAAGGTGTGGCCCCGCAGAGAGGCAACATGGAGTCCTGGAAGGAGTACCGCGACCTGAGGGGCCGATCTACCGGACTTATCTCAGCGTGAGTCTGACCTCTGAACTACGACCTGTGTACACCCCTTTTTTGAAAGGAGAGAAAATCGAGAAATGATTCACACGAAGTAGTATCGACTTCAGTTAGTTGTAATGAATATTTAGCGTAAAGTCATCAACAATGTACATAGGAACAAAAAAGGGGATGTTTGACAAGTGAAGAATCTGTTTCTCAGAACTCCGTAGCTCGTACATATTGTTCCACTAATGTCACATTTCCATCTCAATCAATTCTTATTTGTTACTCTTTTAAAAACATGACTCTATGAAATTAATTGACACAACCCTTTTAAACTTTTTTTTTCAATGCCTATTTTTCTATTTATCAGCATTAAAATATCCTTGTATTTATTTATATTTATTTATTAATTCTTATCCTTTTATATGAACTCATTTTTTTTATCAACAAATAAAAACATTTCTGACCTTTTGTATTTAATTCGTTATTGTAAAATTACAACAACAACATTTTACGTTTGTTGGGACCTGCTGATTCCCGGGAATCTTCCCCAACCCAAGGATTTCTGGGAAACCTTTTAGTTGTGTCTGACCTTCTTCTCTACCTTTCTCTCTCTCTCCGCAGGGAGGGTGAGGAATGGTTGAAGATGCGCAGTGTCCTCCGTCAGCTGATCATGAGACCGAAGGACGTGGCTCAGTTCTCTGACGATGTGAATGCTGTGGTGGGGGACCTGGTGAAGAGAGTGGTTACGCTGAGGAGAGGGCAGACAGACGGACTCCACCGTGCTCAATATTAACGATCTGTTTTTCAAATACGCAATGGAAGGTGGGTAGTGGGTACAGGGAGGATGGGTACAGGATGGGTACAGGGAGGATGGGTAGTGGGTAGTGGGTACAGGGAGGGTGGGTACAGGATGGGTAGTGGGTACAGGGAGGATGGGTAGTGGGTACAGGGAGGATGGGTACAGGGAGGATGGGTAGTGGGTACAGGGTGGGTAGTGGGTACAGGGAGGATGGGTAGGGGGTACAGGGTGGGTAGTGGGTACAGGGAGGATGGGTAGTGGGTAGTGGGTACAGGGAGGATGGGTAGTGGGTACAGGATGGGTACAGGGAGGATGGGTAGTGGGTACAGGGAGGGTGGGTAGTGGGTACAGGGAGGATGGGTAGTGGGTACAGGGAGGATGGGTACAGGGAGGATGGGTAGTGGGTACAAGGTGGGTAGTGGGTACAGGGAGGATGGGTAGTGGGTACAGGAAGGATGGGTAGTGGGTAGTGGGTACAGGGAGGATGGGTACAGGGTGGGTAGTGGGTACAGGGTGGGTGGGTAGTGGGTACAGGGTGGGTAGTGGGTACAGGGAGGGTGGGTGGTGGTAGTGGGTACAGGGAGGATGGGTAGTGGGAGGATGGGTAGTGGGTACAGGGAGGATGGGTAGTGGGAGGATGGGTAGTGGGTACAGGGAGGGTGGGTGGGTAGTAGGTGGGTAGTGGGTACAGGGAGGGTGGGTAGTGGGTACAGGGAGGGTAGTGGTTAGTGGGAGGATGGGTAGTAGGTGAGTAGTGGGTACAGGGTGGGTAGTGGGTAGTGGGTACAGGGAGGATGGGTAGTGGGTACAGGGAGGGTAGTGGGTAGTGGGAGGATGGGTAGTAGGTGGGTAGTGGGTACAGGGAGGGTGGGTGGGTAGTAGGTGGGTAGTGGGTACAGGGTGGGTGGTGGGTAGTGGGTACAGGGTGGGTAGTGGGTAGTGGGTACAGGGTGGGTAGTGGGTACAGGGAGGGTAGTGGGTACAGGGTGGGTAGTGGGTAGTGGGTACAGGGAGGATGGGTAGTAGGTGGGTAGTGGGTACAGGGAGGGTAGTGGGTACAGGGAGGGTGGGTGGGTAGTGGGAGGATGGGTAGTGGGAGGGTGGGTGGGTGGTGGTAGTGGGTACAGGGTGGGTAGTGGGAGGGTGGGTGGGTGGGTGGGTGGGTGGTGGTGGTGGGTACAGGGTGGGTAGTGGGTACAGGGTGGGTAGTGGGTACAGGGTGGGTAGTGGGAGGATGGGTAGTGGGTACAGGGTGGGTAGTGGGAGGGTGGGTGGGTGGGTGGGTGGTGGTAGTGGGTACAGGGTGGGTAGTGGGTACAGGGTGGGTAGTGGGTACAGGGTGGGTAGTGGGTACAGGGTGGGTAGTGGGAGGATGGGTAGTGGGTACAGGGTGGGTAGTGGGTACAGGGTGGGTAGTGGGTACAGGGTGGGTAGTGGGAGGATGGGTAGTGGGTACAGGGTGGGTAGTGGGAGGGTGGGTGGGTGGGTGGGTGGTGGTAGTGGGTACAGGGTGGGTAGTGGGAGGATGGGTAGTGGGTACAGGGTGGGTAGTGGGTACAGGGTGGGTAGTGGGTACAGGGTGGGTAGTGGGAGGATGGGTAGTGGGTACAGGGTGGGTAGTGGGTACAGGGTGGGTGGGTGATACTCCAGTATATTAGAGGTGTCATGTAGACAACATACTGGGCCTGTTCAGACTCTGTGGTAAGTCTGTTATTGAGGGTGGCAGCCATCAGGCAGCTAAACTAATAAACCCCAACTCATCTTCAAGTTCATTTTACCTTCCTCTTCTTCCAGGTATGGCAGCCATCTTGTACGAGGACCGTCTGGGCTGCTTGGAGAATGAGGTTCCTCAGAAGAGCCAGGACTACATCGCAGCCCTGCACCTGATGTTTAGTTCCTTTAAGATGACCATGTACGCCGGAGCCATCCCTAAGTGGCTCAGAACCATCATCCCCAGACCCTGGGACGAGTTCTGCAGCTCCTGGGACGGACTCTTCAGTTTCAGTACGTTTCGATGATGCTGCATTTCCACCGGTGGTGTACCCCCCCCCAGGGTGTTTGACCGTTAAAAGCCTCAGACTTTTGTGTTTCTGTAACTGTCGTGGAAAATTGTCTCAAAAATATAACACTCTTAGAAGAACTTGTGAATTCAATATAGACTTTAATACAAAGTAGCAAAGCCGTGCTGGTCCGCGGAACATCCAACTTCCCTGAACACCAGCTCTGCTTTTATACACATACAGCATATAGGTACATCCCATATGTTAATGCAGTTACTCCCCTTAGTCCTTCTGCCACCATTATCTTTTAGTCCGAGTTCTTTGCTTGTTAACGCCCAACAATAACAACTCATATCTGCTTCTGATTAGATTATAACGGTGGCGGGGACCTCTGTATGTCATACAAATATAACGCATGCATTGCATGCTCATGTTTAGTCATTTTACTACCATCTCCCCATCCTGTGCCCTTCTGACTTTGGTATGTCTGGCTGTCATAAATGTATTTATGGCCTTGGTTAATGTACTCATTGCTCGTGTGTAATCTTAACAGACTGGTGATAATACGGTTAGGGAAGAGGTAAATACAGAACTCAAGTCCAGTTGCCAGGCTACTGCACAACCCGCAGTGGCCCGTTACCTTATTTGGACTGGGTGTTCACCTTCTCTTCCTATGGCCAATGTCCTTATGTCTATGCTACTTCAGCATAGCGACTACAATTATTTATGTTACTTAGCTCCCACACTATTCTGTTAAACTAACACTGGTCTGACTGCTGAGAGCTACTTTATAGAGGAGAAATGGCTCACCTCCACTCTGTTAAGAAAACATCAAATGGTACTTCATCTGTCCCCACAGGAGAACCCTTTGTAGAACCCTTTTGGGTTCCAGGTAGAACGCTTTTGGTTCCTGGTGTAGAACCCTTTTGGGTTCCAGGTAGAACCCTTTTTGGGTTCCAGAGGTAGAACCCTTTTGGTTCCAGGTGTAGAACCCTTTTGGGTTCCAGGTAGAACCCTTTTGGGTTCCAGAGGTAGAACCCTTTTGGGTTCCAGGTGTAGAACCCTTTTGGGTTCCAGAGGTAGAACCCTTTTTGGGTTCCAGGTGTAGAACCCTTTTGGGTTCCAGAGGTAGAACCCTTTTTGGGTTCCAGAGGTAGAACCCTTTTTGGGTTCCAGGTGTAGAACCCTTTTGGGTTCCAGAGGTAGAACCCTTTTGGGTTCCAGAGGTAGAACCCTTTTTGGGTTCCAGGTGAAGAACCCTTTTAGGTTCCGGGTGTAGAACCCTTTACACAGATGATTCTACCTGAAACCCAAAAGTATTTTACCAGGATCCCAAAAGGGAAAGACGAATAACCCTTTTTTTTCCTCCAAAGAATGTATCTGTCTTAGATGAACTCACTGACTGTAAGTGTCTCTGGATAAGAGCGTCTGATAAATGACTCAAATTGTGAATGCATGCATGTAACCCTATACTGTTATGGACTAGAGATGAATATGTTACCTTAACCCTCTTCCTCCCTCCCCCTCTTCCTCCCTCCCTCCTCCTCCCTCCTCCTCCCCCTCCTCCCCCCCCAGGCCAGATCCATGTCGATAAGCGTCTGGGGGAGATCCAGGATCTGGTGTCCCGAGGAGAGACAGTGAAGGGGGGTCTTTTAACTCACATGCTGGTGACCAGAGAGATGAACCTGGAGGAGATCTACGCCAACATGACTGAGATGTTACTGGCTGGGGTGGACACGGTGAGCAGTAGGGGAGATGTTACTGGTGGACACGGTGAGCAGTAGGGGAGATGTTACTGGTGGACACGGTGAGCAGTAGGGGAGATGTTACTGGTGGACACGGTGAGCAGTAGGTGAGATGATGCTGGCTGGGGTGGACACGGTGAGCAGTAGGGGAGAGGGAGATGATGCTGGTGGACACGGTGAGCAGTAGGGGAGATGTTGCTGGTGGACACGGTGAGCAGTAGGGGAGATGTTACTGGTGGACACGGTGAGCAGTAGGGGAGATGTTACTGGTGGACACGGTGAGCAGTAGGGGAGATGTTGCTGGTGGACACGGTGAGCAGTAGAGGAGATGTTACTGGCTGGGGTGGACACGGTGAGCAGTAGGGGAGATGTTACTGGTGGACACGGTGAGCAGTAGGTGAGATGATGCTGGCTGGGGTGGACACGGTGAGCAGTAGGGGAGAGGGAGATGATGCTGGTGGACACGGTGAGCAGTAGGGGAGATGTTGCTGGTGGACACGGTGAGCAGTAGGGGAGATGTTACTGGTGGACACGGTGAGCAGTAGGGGAGATGTTACTGGTGGACACGGTGAGCAGTAGGGGAGATGTTGCTGGTGGACACGGTGAGCAGTAGAGGAGATGTTACTGGCTGGGGTGGACACGGTGAGCAGTAGGGGAGATGTTACTGGTGGACACGGTGAGCAGTAGGGGAGATGTTACTGGTGGACACGGTGAGCAGTAGGGGAGATGTTACTGGTGGACACGGTGAGCAGTAGGGGAGATGATGCTGGTGGACACGGTGAGCAGTAGGGGAGATGTTACTGGTGGACACGGTGAGCAGTAGGGGAGATGTTACTGGTGGACACGGTGAGCAGTAGGGGAGATGTTACTGGTGGACACAGTGAGCAGTAGGGGAGATGTTACTGGTGGACACGGTGAGCAGTAGGGGAGATGTTACTGGTGAACACGGTGAGCAGTAGAGGAGATGATGCTGGTGGACACGGTGAGCAGTAGGGGAGATGTTACTGGCTGGGGTGGACACGGTGAGCAGTAGAGGATATGTTACTGGTGGACACGGTGAGCAGTAGGGGAGATGTTACTGGTGGACACGGTGAGCAGTAGGGGAGATGTTACTGGTGGACACGGTGAGCAGTAGGGGAGATGTTACTGGTGGACACGGTGAGCAGTAGGGGAGATGTTACTGGTGGACACGGTGAGCAGTAGAGGAGATGTTACTGGTGGACACGGTGAGCAGTAGGGGAGATGTTACTGGTGGACACGGTGAGCAGTAGGGGAGATGTTACTGGTGGACACGGTGAGCAGTAGGGGAGATGTTACTGGCTGGGGTGGACACGGTGAGCAGTAGGGGAGATGTTACTGGTGGACACGGTGAGCAGTAGGGGAGATGTTACTGGTGGACACGGTGAGCAGTAGGGGAGATGTTACTGGTGGACACGGTGAGCAGTAGGGGAGATGTTACTGGTGGACACGGTGAGCAGTAGGGGAGATGTTACTGGTGGACACGGTGAGCAGTAGGGGAGATGTTACTGGTGGACACGGTGAGCAGTAGGGGAGATGTTACTGGTGGACACGGTGAGCAGTAGGGGAGATGTTACTGGTGGACACGGTGAGCAGTAGGGGAGATGTTACTGGTGGACACGGTGAGCAGTAGGGGAGATGTTACTGGTGGACACGGTGAGCAGTAGGGGAGATGTTACTGGTGGACACGGTGAGCAGTAGGGGAGATGTTACTGGTGGACACGGTGAGCAGTAGGGGAGATGTTACTGGTGGACACGGTGAGCAGTAGGGGAGATGTTACTTGTGGACACGGTGAGCAGTAGGGGAGATGTTACTGGTGGACACGGTGAGCAGTAGGGGAGATGTTACTGGTGGACACGGTGAGCAGTAGGGGAGATGTTACTGGTGGACACGGTGAGCAGTAGGGGAGATGTTACTGGTGGACACGGTGAGCAGTAGGGGAGATATTACTGGTGGACACGGTGAGCAGTAGGGGAGATGTTACTGGTGGACACGGTGAGCAGTAGGGGAGATGTTACTGGTGGACACGGTGAGCAGTAGGGGAGATGTTACTGGTGGACACGGTGAGCAGTAGGGGAGATGTTACTGGTGGACACGGTGAGCAGTAGGGGAGATGTTACTGGTGGACACGGTGAGCAGTAGGGGAGATGTTACTTGTGGACACGGTGAGC
>NC_059457.1:93628075-93780575 GCF_905237065.1 Salmo salar
CCAGACTCTCTTCATATCCTTCCTGTTTCCTGTCCTCCTCAGACCCAGACTCTCTTCATATCCTTCCTGTTTCCTGTCCTCTTCCTCCTCAGACCCAGACTCTCTTCATATCCTTCCTGTTTCCTGTCCTCTTCCTCCTCAGACCCAGACTCTCTTCATATCCTTCCTGTTTCCTGTCCTCTTCCTCCTCAGACCCAGACTCTCTTCATATCCTTCCTGTTTCCTGTCCTCTTCCTCCTCCCCAGTCTCTCTTCATATCCTCCCTGTTTCCTGTCCTCCTCAGACCCAGACTCTCTTCATATCCTTCCTGTTTCCTGTCCTCCTCCTCCTCAGACCCAGACTCTCTTCATATCCTTCCTGTTTCCTGTCCTCCTCCTCCTCAGACCCAGACTCTCTTCATATCCTTCCTGTTTCCTGTCCTCTTCCTCCTCAGACCCAGACTCTCTTCATATCCTTCCTGTTTCCTGTCCTCTTCCTCCTCAGACCCAGACTCTCTTCATATCCTTCCTGTTTCCTGTCCTCCTCCTCCTCAGACCCAGACTCTCTTCATATCCTTCCTGTTTCCTGTCCTCTTCCTCCTCAGACCCAGACTCTCTTCATATCCTTCCTGTTTCCTGTCCTCTTCCTCCTCCCCAGTCTCTCCTCATATCCTCCCTGTTTCCTGTCCTCCTCCTCCTCAGACCCAGACTCTCTTCATATCCTTCCTGTTTCCTGTCCTCTTCCTCCTCAGACCCAGACTCTCTTCATATCCTTCCTGTTTCCTGTCCTCTTCCTCCTCAGACCCAGACTCTCTTCATATCCTTCCTGTTTCCTGTCCTCTTCCTCCTCAGACCCAGACTCTCTTCATATCCTTCCTGTTTCCTGTCCTCTTCCTCCTCAGACCCAGACTCTCTTCATATCCTTCCTGTTTCCTGTCCTCTTCCTCCTCAGACCCAGACTCTCTTCATATCCTTCCTGTTTCCTGTCCTCTTCCTCCTCAGACCCAGACTCTCTTCATATCCTTCCTGTTTCCTGTCCTCTTCCTCCTCAGACCCAGACTCTCTTCATATCCTTCCTGTTTCCTGTCCTCCTCAGACCCAGACTCTCTTCATATCCTTCCTGTTTCCTGTCCTCCTCAGACCCAGACTCTCTTCATATCCTTCCTGTTTCCTGTCCTCCTCAGACCCAGACTCTCTTCATATCCTTCCTGTTTCCTGTCCTCCTCCTCCTCAGACCCAGACTCTCTTCATATCCTTCCTGTTTCCTGTCCTCCTCCTCCTCAGACCCAGACTCTCTTCATATCCTTCCTGTTTCCTGTCCTCCTCAGACCCAGACTCTCTTCATATCCTTCCTGTTTCCTGTCCTCCTCCTCCTCAGACCCAGACTCTCTTCATATCCTTCCTGTTTCCTGTCCTCCTCCTCCTCCTCCCCAGTCTCTCTTCATATCCTTCCTGTTTCCTGTCCTCCTCCTCCTCAGACCCAGACTCTCTTCATATCCTTCCTGTTTCCTGTCCTCCTCCTCCTCAGACCCAGACTCTCTTCATATCCTTCCTGTTTCCTGTCCTCTTCCTCCTCAGACCCAGACTCTCTTCATATCCTTCCTGTTTCCTGTCCTCTTCCTCCTCAGACCCAGACTCTCTTCATATCCTTCCTGTTTCCTGTCCTCTTCCTCCTCAGACCCAGACTCTCTTCATATCCTTCCTGTTTCCTGTCCTCTTCCTCCTTAGACCCAGTTGGCTCTATGTCACTACTCTACCTCCATGGACGAGGAGAATTTCCCCGGAGCTGAGGACTTCCGTCCAGACCGCTGGATCAGGAAGGACGCTACGGACCGGGTGGATAACTTCGGGTCCATCCCGTTCGGCTACGGCATCAGGAGCTGCATCGGCAGGAGGATCGCTGAACTGGAGATGCACCTGGCTCTTACACGGGTGGGGGAGCAACACACACACACACACACACACACACACACACACACACACACACACACACACACACACACACACACACACACACACACACACACACACACACACACACACCACACACACACACACACACACACACACACACACACACACACACACACACACACACACACACACACACACACCACACACACACACACAGGACACACACACACCACACACAACACACCACACCACATCACACACACACACACCACACCACAACACCACAACACACACCACACCACACAGCATCTTGGGTAATCTTGATCCCTTCTCAAATAGACAGTAGATTTTGTAATCTGTTTCTGTAACAGCATTTCTCTGTCATTCCCAAAGTGAAGGTCTCGGCATGACTTAGTCTTCTTTCCACCATGGTGAACTATATAGGAAATAGGGTACCATTTGGGACTATTGTTAGTGTACCAGCTGATCCTGAGGTCCATACCTGTTGTGTTTGTCTCTCCTCCTCCCATCCTGAGGTCCATACCTGTTGTGTTTATCTCTTCTCCTCTCATCCTGAGGTTCATACCTGTTGTGTTTATCTCTTCTCCTCTCATCCTGAGGTCCATACCTGTTGTGTTTATCTCTCCTCCTCTCATCCTGAGGTTCATACCTGTTGTGTTTATCTCTCCTCCTCCCAGCTGATCCTGAGGTCCATACCTGTTGTGTTTATCTCTTCTCCTCTCATCCTGAGGTCCATACCTGTTGTGTTTATCTCTCCTCCTCTCATCCTGAGGTTCATACCTGTTGTGTTTATCTCTTCTCCTCTCATCCTGAGGTCCATACCTGTTGTGTTTATCTCTTCTCCTCTCATCCTGAGGTTCATACCTGTTGTGTTTATCTCTTCTCCTCTCATCCTGAGGTTCATACCTGTTGTGTTTATCTCTCCTCCTCTCATCCTGAGGTTCATACCTGTTGTGTTTATCTCTCCTCCTCTCATCCTGAGGTTCATACCTGTTGTGTTTATCTCTCCTCCTCCCAGCTGATCCAGAGGTTCCAGATTGGGCTGTGTCCCGTCACAGAAGAAATCAAAGCCAAAACCCACGGCCTCCTCTGTCCTGCTGCGCCCATCAACCTGCAGTTTGCTGACAGACAACCCTAGACCCAAACCCACGGCCTCCTCTGTCCTGCTGCGTCCATCAACCTGCAGTTTGCTGACAGACAACCCTAGACCAAAACCCACGGCCTCCTCTGTCCTGCTGCGTCCATCAACCCGCAGTTTGCTGACAGACAACCCTAGACCAAAACCCACGGCCTCCTCTGTCCTGCGCGTCCATCAACCCGCAGTTTGCTGACAGACAACCCTAGACCAAAACCCACGGCCTCCTCTGTCCTGCTGCGTCCATCAACCCGCAGTTTGCTGACAGACAACCCTAGACCAAAACCCACGGCCTCCTCTGTCCTGCTGCGTCCATCAACCCGCAGTTTGCTGACAGACAACCCTAGACCAAAACCCACGGCCTCCTCTGTCCTGCTGCGTCCATCAACCCGCAGTTTGCTGACAGACAACCCTAGACCAAAACCCACGGCCTCCTCTGTCCTGCTGCGTCCATCAACCCGCAGTTTGCTGACAGACAACCCTAGACCAAAACCCACGGCCTCCTCTGTCCTGCTGCGTCCATCAACCCGCAGTTTGCTGACAGACAACCCTAGACCAAAACCCACGGCCTCCTCTGTCCTGCAGCGCCCATCAACCCGCAGTTTGCTGACAGACAACCCTAGACCAAAACCCACGGCCTCCTCTGTCCTGCTGCGTCCATCAACCCGCAGTTTGCTGACAGACAACCCAAGACCAAAACCCACGGCTTCCTCTGTCCTGCTACGTCCATCAACCCGCAGTTTGCTGACAGACAACCCTAGACCAAAACCCACGGCCTCCTCTGTCCTGTCCTATCTCTATAGTGTGGAGGTAAATGGGGGAGTAACTGACAGACCATAAGGCAGGTTTATAGTCCGTCCAGCCGCGTCTGTAGGGGAGTAACTGACAGACCATAAGGCAGGTTTATAGTCCGTCCAGCCGCGTCTGTAGGGGAGTAACTGACAGACCATAAGGCAGGTTTATAGTCCGTCCAGCCGCGTCTGTAGGGGAGTAACTGACAGACCATAAGGCAGGTTTATAGTCCGTCCAGCCGCGTCTGTAGGGGAGTAACTGACAGACCATAAGGCAGGTTTATAGTCCGTCCAGCCGCGTCTGTAGGGGGAGTAACTGACAGACCATAAGGCAGGTTTATAGTCCGTCCAGCCGCGTCTGTAGGGGAGTAACTGACAGACCATAAGGCAGGTTTATAGTCCGTCCAGCCGCGTCTGTAGGGGAGTAACTGACAGACCATAAGGCAGGTTTATAGTCCGTCCAGCCGCGTCTGTAGGGGAGTAACTGACAGACCATAAGGCAGGTTTATAGTCCGTCCAGCCGCGTCTGTAGGGGAGTAACTGACAGACCATAAGGCAGGTTTATAGTCCGTCCAGCCGCGTCTGTAGGGGAGTAACTGACAGACCATAAGGCAGGTTTATAGTCCGTCCAGCCGCGTCTGTAGGAGAGTAACTGACAGACCATAAGGCAGGTTTATAGTCCGTCCAGCCGCGTCTGTAGGGGAGTAACTGACAGACCATAAGGCAGGTTTATAGTCCGTCCAGCCGCGTCTGTAGGGGAGTAACTGACAGACCATAAGGCAGGTTTATAGTCCGTCCAGCCACGTCTGTAGGGGAGTAACTGACAGACCATAAGGCAGGTTTATAGTCCGTCCAGCCACGTCTGTAGACCATTAGAAGGCGACAAGTGTCTTTTGGCTAAATCAACATTACATTTTTTTGTATTTTTTTTTAGTCAGGCCGATTTATTCTGTAGACCGTCGGTTTTCTTGTCACAGAAACAAAGAAACAATTTTAAACTTTGACCTTGTCACAGCTTAAAGAAGTTCACAATTCACAAGACAGAATTCAGTTTTTATTTTTGTCACATTCACAACCGTAAGTCCGTTATTTTGAAATGAGTCTGAAGACTAAAGGTCCTAGGTCTAACTGAGTCTCCATGTTTACTTGTAAGGAAGAGAATTGGATGTTCATCTTTGATTAGTAGGCTAATGCCTGACCAGTTTCTATAAATTCCTGTCTGTCACGTTAACGAATTGAGATGGTGGTTCCATGTCCTAGAATAAAGTCACGTCCTGTTGAATTCCGTATTCTGTCTTGTGTCCCAAGTTTTACCCTTTTCATCTGGTCCACCGTCTAAACCGCTGTTACCTTTTTCATCTGGTCCACCGTCTAAACCACTGTTACCTTTTTCATCTGGTCCACCGTCTAAACCACTGTTACCTTTTTCATCTGGTCCACCGTCTAAACCACTGTTACCTTTTTCATCTGGTCCACCGTCTAAACCGCTGTTACCTTTTTCATCTGGTCCACCGTCTAAACCACTGTTACCTTTTTCATCTGGTCCACCGTCTAAACCGCTGTTACCTTTTTCATCTGGTCTACCGTCTAAACCACTGTTACCTTTTTCATCTGGACCACCGTCTAAACCACTGTTACCTTTTTCATCTGGTCCACCGTCTAAACAACTGTTTACACTTGTTACTGGAATTGTTGTAATTTCAACTAAGCCACACCCTTCCCACTCGTGCTCCAAGTGCGCTCCGACCTGTACAGGAATAAAGAGATCTGCTGGACACAGGGAAACATTGATTATTTAGAAGGGACCCCCCTTATAATACACAGGGAGATAAACATGGCATTATAATACACTGGGAGATAAACATGGCATTATAATACACTGGGAGATAAACATGGCATTATAATACACTGGGAGATAAACATGGCATTATAATACACTGGGAGATAAACATGGCATTATAATACACTGGGAGATAAACATGGCATTATAATACACTGGGAGATAAACATGTCATGTCATTATAATACACTGGGAGATAAACAAGGCATTATAATACACTGGGAGATAAACATGGCATTATAATACACTGGGAGATAAACATGGCATTATAATACACTGGGAGATAAACATGGCATTATAATACACTGGGAGATAAACATGTCATGTCATTATAATACACTGGGAGATAAACAAGGCATTATAATACACTGGGAGATAAACATGGCATTACAATACACTGGGAGATAAACATGTCATTATAATACACTGGGAGAAAAACAAGGCATTACAATACACTGGGAGATAAACAAGGCATTACAATACACTGGGAGATAAACATGGCATTATAATACACAGGGAGATAAACAAGGCATTATAATACACTGGGTGATAAACATGGCATTATAATACACTGGGAGATAAAACAAGGCATTATAAAACACTGGGAGATAAACATGGCATAATACACTGGGAGATAAACATGGCATTATAATACACTGGGAGATAAACATGGCATTATAATACACTGGGAGATAAACATGGCATTATAATACACTGGGAGATAAACATGGCATTATAATACACTGGGAGATAAACAAGGCATTATAATACACTGGGAGATAAACAAGGCATTATAATACACTGGGAGATAAACAAGGCATTATAATACACTGGGAGATAAACATCTCATTATAATACACTGGGAGATAAACAAGGCAGTATAATACACTGGGAGATCAACATGTCATTACAATACACTGGGAGATAAACATGGCATTACAATACACTGGGAGATAAACATCTCATTACAATACACTGGGAGATAAACATCTCATTACAATACACTGGGAGATAAACATCTCATTACAATACACTGGGAGATAAACAAGGCATTATAATACACTGGGAGATAAACAAGGCATAATAATACACTGGGAGAGAAACGAGGCATTATTATACACTTGGAGATAAACAAGGCATTATAATACACTGGGAGATAAACAAGGCATTATAATACACTGGGAGATAAACAAGGCATTATAATACACTGGGAGATAAACATGTCATGTCATTATAATACACTGGGAGATAAACAAGGCATTATAATACACTGGGAGATAAACATGGCATTACAATACACTGGGAGATAAACATGGCATTATAATACACTGGGAGAAAAACAAGGCATTACAATACACTGGGAGATAAACAAGGCATTACAATACACTGGGAGATAAACAAGGCATTGAAATACACTGGGGAGACAAACAAGGCATTACAATACACTGGGGAGATAAACAAGGCATTATAATACACTGGGAGATAAACATGGCATTATAATACACTGGGAGATAAATCTGGCATTATAATACACTGGGAGATAAACATGGCATTATAATACACTGGGAGATAAACATGGCATTATAATACACTGGGAGATAAACATGGCATTATAATACACTGGGAGATAAACAAGGCATTATAATACACTGGGAGATAAAAATGGCATTATAATACACTGGGAGATAAATCTGGCATTATAATACACTGGGAGATAAACATGGCATTATAATACACTGGGAGAGAAACAAGGCAGTGTAATACACTGGGAGATAAACATCTCATTACAATACACTGGGAGATAAACAAGGCATTATAATACACTGGGAGATAAACGAGGCATTATTATACACTTGGAGATAAACAAGGCATTATAATACACTGGGAGATAAACAAGGCATTATAATACACTGGGAGATAAACAAGGCATTATAATACACTGGGAGATAAACATGTCATGTCATTATAATACACTGGGAGATAAACAAGGCATTATAATACACTGGGAGATAAACATGGCATAATAAGCTGGGAGATAAACAAGGCATAATACACTGGGAGATAAACAAGGCATTATAATACACTGGGAGATAAACATGGCATTACAATACACTGGGAGATAAACATGTCATTATAATTCACTTGGAGAAAAAAAAGGCATTACAATACACTGGGAGATAAACAAGGCATTACAATACACTGGGAGATAAACATGGCATTATAATACACTGGGAGATAAACAAGGCATTAAAATACACTGGGAGATAAACATGGCATTATAATACACTGGGAGATAAAACAAGGCATCATAATACACTGGGAGATAAACAAGGCTTTATAATACACTGGGAGATAAACACGGCATTACAATACACTGGGAGATAAACACAGCATTATAATACACTGGGAGATAAACATGGCATTATATACACTGGGGAGATAAACAAGGCATTATAATACACTGGGAGATAAACATGTCATTATCATTCACTGGGAGATAAACATGGCATTATAATACACTGGGAGATAAACAAGGCATTATAATAAACTGGGAGATAAACAAGGCATTTTAATACACTGGGTGATAAACAAGGCATTATAATACACTGGGAGATAAACAAGGCATTACAATACACTGGGAGATAAACAAGGCATTATAATACACTGGGAGATAAACATGGCATTACAATACACTGGGTGATAAACAAGGCATTATAATACACTGGGAGATAAACATGGCATTATAATACACTGGGAGATAAACAAGGCTTTATAATACACTGGGAGATAAACAAGGCATTATAATACACTGGGAGATAAACATGGCATTATAATACACTGGGAGATAAACATGGCATTATAATACACTGGGAGATAAACATGGCATTACAATACACTGGGAGATAAATACGGCATTATAATACACTGGGAGATAAACACGGCATTACAATACACTGGGGAGATAAACAAGGCATTATAATACACTGGGAGATAAACATGGCATTACAATACACAGGGAGATAAACAGGCATTATAATACACTGGGAGATAAACAAGGCATTATAATACACTGGGAGATAAACAAGGCATTATAATACACTGGGAGATAAACAAGGCATTATAATACACTGGGAGATAAACATGGCATAATAAACTGGGAGATAAACAAGGCATAATACACTGGGAGATAAATATGGCATTATAATACACTGGGAGATAAACAAGGCATTATAATACACTGGGAGATAAACATGGCGTTATAATACACTGGGAGATAAACATGGCATTATAATACACTGGGAGATAAACATGGCATTGTAATACACTGGGAGATAAACATGACATTATAATACACTGGGAGATAAACAAGGCATTATAATACACTGGGAGATAAACATGTCATTATCATTCACTGGGAGATAAACATGGCATTATAATACACTGGGAGATAAACAAGGCATTATAATACACTGGGAGATAAACAAGGCATTTTAATACACTGGGTGATAAACAAGGCATTATAATACACTGGGAGATAAACAAGGCATTACAATACACTGGGAGATAAACAAGGCATTATAATACACTGGGAGATAAACATGGCATTACAATACACTGGGTGATAAACAAGGCATTATAATACACTGGGAGATAAACATGGCATTATAATACACTGGGAGATAAACAAGGCTTTATAATACACTGGGAGATAAACAAGGCATTATAATACACTGGGGAGATAAACATGGCATTATAATACACTGGGAGATAAACATGGCATTATAATACACTGGGAGATAAACATGGCATTACAATACACTGGGAGATAAATACGGCATTATAATACACTGGGAGATAAACACGGCATTACAATACACTGGGAGATAAACAAGGCATTATAATACACTGGAGATAAACATGGCATTACAATACACAGGGAGATAAACAGGCATTATAATACACTGGGAGATAAACAAGGCATTATAATACACTGGGAGATAAACAAGGCATTATAATACACTGGGAGATAAACATGGCATAATAAACTGGGAGATAAACAAGGCATAATACACTGGGAGATAAATATGGCATTATAATACACTGGGAGATAAACAAGGCATTATAATACACTGGGAGATAAACATGGCGTTATAATACACTGGGAGATAAACATGGCATTATAATACACTGGGAGATAAACATGGCATTGTAATACACTGGGAGATAAACATGACATTATAATACACTGGGAGATAAACAAGTCATTATAATACACTGGGAGATAAACAAGTCATTATAATACACTGGGAGATAAACAAGGCATAATACACTGGGAGATCAACATGGCATTACAATACACTGGGAGATAAACATGGCATTACAATACACTGGGAGATAAACATGGAATTACAATACACTGGGAGATAAACATCTCATTACAATACACTGGGAGATAAACGAGGCATTATTATACACTTGGAGATAAACAAGGCATTATAATACACTGGGAGATAAACAAGGCATTATAATACACTGGGAGATAAACAAGGCATTATAAAACACTGGGAGATAAACATGTCATGTCATTATAATACACTGGGAGATAAACAAGGCATTATAATACACTGGGAGATAAACATGGCATAATAAACTGGGAGATAAACAAGGCATAATACACTGGGAGATAAACATGGCATTATAATACACTGGGAGATAAACAAGGCATTATAATACACTGGGAGATAAACATGGCATTATAATACAATGGGAGATAAACAAGGCATTATAATACACCGGGAGATAAACATGGCATTATAATACACTGGGTGATAAACAAGGCATTGTAATACACTGGGAGATAAACATGACATTATAATACACTGGGAGATAAACAAGTCATTATAATACACTGGGAGATAAACAAGTCATTATAATACACTGGGGAGATAAACAAGGCATTATAATACACTGGGAGATAAACATGGCATTATAATACACTGGGGAGATAAACATGGCATTATAATATACTGGGGAGATAAACAAGGCATTCTATAACACTGGGAGATAAACAAGGCATTATAATACACTGTGAGATAAACATCTCATTATAATACACTGGGTGATAAACAAGGCATTATAATACACTGGGAGATAAACAAGGCATTACAATACACTGGGAGATAAACAAGGTATTATAATACACTGGGAGATAAACAAGGCATTATAATACACTGGGAGATAAACAAGGCATTATAATACACTGGGAGATAAACAAGGCATTACAATACACTGGGGAGATAAACAAGGCATAATAATACACTGTGAGATAAACAAGGCATTATAATACACTGGGAGATAAACATCTCATTATAATACACTGGGAGATAAACAAGGCATTATAATACACTGGGAGATAAACATGGCATTACAATACACTGGGAGATAAACATGGCATTATAATACACTGGGAGATAAACAAGGCATTATAATACACCGGGGAGATAAACAAGGCATTATAATACACTGGGAGATAAACATCTCATTATAATACACTGGGAGATAAACAAGGCATTATAATACACTGGGAGATAAACATCTCATTATAATACACTGGGAGATAAACAAGGCATTATAATACACTGGGAGATAAACAAGGCATTATAATACACTGGGGAGATAAACATCTCTATAATACACTGGGAGATTAACAAGGCATTATAATACACTGGGAGATAAACATGGCATTATAATACACTGGGAGATAAACATGGCATTATAAAACACTGGGGAGATAAACATGGCATTACAATACACTGGGAGATAAATACGGCATTATAATACAGTGGGAGATAAACACGGCATTACAATACACTGGGAGATAAACACGGCATTATAATACACTGGGAGATAAACACAGCATTATAATACACTGGGAGATAAACAAGGCATTATAATACACTGGGAGATAAACAAGGCATTATAATACACTGGGAGATAAACATGGCATTACAATACACAGGGTGATAAACAGGCATTATAATACACTGGGAGATAAACAAGGCATTATAATACACTTGGAGATAAACAAGGCATTATAATACACTGGGAGATAAACAAGGCATTATAATACACTGGGAGATAAACATGGCATTACAATACACTGGGAGATAAACATGTCATTATAATACACTGGGAGAAAAACAAGGCATTAGAATACACTGGGATATAAACAAGGCATTATAATACACTGGGGAGATAAACATCTCATTATAATACACTGGGAGATAAACAAGGCAGTATAATACACTGGGAGATAAACACCTCATTATAATACACTGGGAGATAAACAAGGCATAATACACTGGGAGATCAACATGGCATTACAATACACTGGGAGATAAACATGGCATTACAATACACTGGGAGATAAACATGGAATTACAATACACTGGGAGATAAACATCTCATTACAATACACTGGGAGATAAACAAGGCATTATTATACACTTGGAGATAAACAAGGCATTATAATACACTGGGAGATAAACAAGGCATTATAATACACTGGGAGATAAACAAGGCATTATAATACACTGGGAGATAAACATGTCATGTCATTATAATACACTGGGAGATAAACAAGTCATGTCATTATAATACACTGGGAGATAAACAAGGCATTATAATACACTGGGAGATAAACATGGCATAATAAACTGGGAGATAAACAAGGCATAATACACTGGGAGATAAACATGGCATTATAATACACTGGGAGATAAACAAGGCATTATAATACACTGGGAGATAAACATGGCATTATAATACACTGGGAGATAAACATGGCATTATAATACACTGGGAGACAAACATGGCATTACAATACACTGGGGAGATAAACATGGCATTATAATACACTGGGAGATAAACACGGCAATACAATACACTGGGAGATAAACACAGCATTATAATACACTGGGAGATAAACAAGGCATTATAATACACTGGGAGATAAACATGGCATTATAATACACTGGGGAGATAAACAAGGCATTCTAATACACTGGGAGATAAACAAGGCATTATAATACACTGTGAGATAAACATCTCATTATAATACACTGGGTGATAAACAAGGCATTATAATACACTGGGAGATAAACAAGGCATTACAATACACTGGGAGATAAACAAGGTATTATAATACACTGGGAGATAAACAAGGCATTATAATACACTGGGAGATAAACAAGGCATTATAATACACTGGGAGATAAACAAGGCATTACAATACACTGGGAGATAAACAAGGCATTATAATACACTGTGAGATAAACAAGGCATTATAATACCACACTTGGAGATAAACAAAGCATTATAATACACTGGTAGATAAACAAGGCATTATAATACACTGGGAGATAAACATGGCATTACAATACACTGGGAGATAAACATGGCATTATAATACACTGGGGAGATAAACAAGGCATTATAATACACTGGGAGATAAACATGGCATTACAATACACTGGGAGATAAACATGGCATTATAATACACTGGGGAGATAAACAAGGCATTATAATACACTGGGAGATAAACAAGGCATTATAATACACTGGGGAGATAAACATGGCATTATAATACACTGGGAGATAAACATCTCATTATAATACACTGGGAGATAAACAAGGCATTATAATACACTGGGAGATAAACATCTCATTATAATACACTGGGAGATAAACAAGGCATTATAATACACTGGGAGATAAACAAGGCATTATAATACACTGGGAGATAAACAAGGCATTATAATACACTGGGGAGATAAACATGGCATTACAATACACTGGGAGATAAACATGTCATTATAATACACTGGGAGAAAAACAAGCCATTAGAATACACTGGGATATAAACAAGGCATTATAATACACTGGGAGATAAACATCTCATTATAATACACTGGGGAGATAAACAAGGCAGTATAATACACTGGGAGATAAACACCTCATTATAATACACTGGGAGATAAACAAGGCATAATACACTGGGAGATCAACATGGCATTACAATACACTGGGAGATAAACATGGCATTACAATACACTGGGAGATAAACATGGAATTACAATACACTGGGGAGATAAACATCTCATTACAATACACTGGGAGATAAACGAGGCATTATTATACACTTGGAGATAAACAAGGCATTATAATACACTGGGAGATAAACAAGGCATTATAATACACTGGGAGATAAACAAGGCATTATAATACACTGGGAGATAAACATGTCATGTCATTATAATACACTGGGAGATAAACAAGGCATTATAATACACTGGGAGATAAACATGGCATAATAAACTGGGAGATAAATAAAGGCATAATACACTGGGAGATAAATATGGCATTATAATACACTGGGAGATAAACATGGCATTATAATAGACTGGGAGATAAACATGGCATTGTAATACACTGGGAGATAAACATGACATTATAATACACTGGGAGATAAACAAGTCATTATAATACACTGGGGAGATAAACAAGTCATTATAATACACTGGGGAGATAAACAAGGCATTATAATACACTGGGAGATAAACATGGCATTATAATACACTGGGAGATAAACATGGCATTATAATACACTGGGAGATAAACATGGCATTATAATAAACTGGGAGATAAACATGGAATTATAATACACTGGGAGATAAATATGGCATTATAATACACTGGGAGATAAACATGGCATTATAATACACTGGGAGATAAACATCTCATTATAATACACTGGGAGATAAACATGGCATTACAATACACTGGGAGATAAACAAGGCATTATAATACACTGGGAGATAAACAAGGCTTTATAATGCACTGGGAGATAAACAAGGCATTATAATACACTGGGAGATAAACATGGCATTATAATACACTGGGAGATAAACATGGCATTATAATACACTGGGAGACAAACATGGCATTACAATACACTGGGAGATAAACATGGCATTATAATACACTGGGAGATAAACACGGCAATACAATACACTGGGAGATAAACACAGCATTATAATACACTGGGAGATAAACATGGCATTATAATACACTGTGAGATAAACATGGCATTATAATACACTGGGAGATAAATCTGGCATTATAATACACTGGGAGATAAACATGGCATTATAATACACTGGGAGATAAACATGGCATTATAATACACTGGGAGATAAACATGGCATTATAATACACTGGGAGATAAACAAGGCATTATAATACACTGGGAGATAAACAAGGCATTATAATACACTGGGAGAGAAACAAGGCAGTGTAATACACTGGGAGATAAACATCTCATTATAATACACTGGGAGATAAACATGGCATTATAATACACTGGGAGATAAACAAGGCATTATAATACACTGGGAGATAAACATCTCATTATAATACACTGGGAGATAAACATGGCATTACAATACACTGGGAGATAAACATGGAATTACAGTACACTGGGAGATAAACATCTCATTACAATACACTGGGAGATAAACAAGGCATTATAATACACTGGGAGATAAACGAGGCATTATTATACACTTGGAGATAAACAAGGCATTATAATACACTGGGAGATAAACAAGGCATTAGAATACACTGGGAGATAAACAAGGCATTATAATACACTGGGAGATAAACATGTCATGTCATTATAATACACTGGGAGATAAACAAGGCATTATAATACACTGGGAGATAAACATGGCATAATAAACTGGGAGATAAACAAGGCATAATACACTGGGAGATAAACAAGGCATTATAATACACTGGGAGATAAACATGGCATTACAATACACTGGGAGATAAACATGTCATTATAATACACTTGGAGAAAAAAAGGCATTACAATACACTGGGGAGATAAACAAGGCATTACAATACACTGGGAGATAAACATGGCATTATAATACACTGGGAGATAAACAAGGCATTAAAATACACTGGGAGATAAACATGGCATTATAATACACTGGGAGATAAAACAAGGCATCATAATACACTGGGAGATAAACAAGGCTTTATAATACACTGGGGAGATAAACACGGCATTACAATACACTGGGAGATAAACACAGCATTATAATACACTGGGAGATAAACATGGCATTATATACACTGGGAGATAAACAAGGCATTATAATACACTGGGAGATAAACATGTCATTATCATTCACTGGGAGATAAACATGGCATTATAATACACTGGGAGATAAACAAGGCATTATAATACACTGGGAGATAAACAAGGCATTATAATACACTGTGAGATAAACATCTCATTACAATACACTGGGTGATAAACAAGGCATTATAATACACTGGGAGATAAACAAGGCATTACAATACACTGGGAGATAAACAAGGCATTATAATACACTGGGAGATAAACATGGCATTACAATACACTGGGTGATAAACAAGGCATTATAATACACTGGGAGATAAACATGGCATTATAATACACTGGGAGATAAACAAGGCTTTATAATACACTGGGGAGATAAACAAGGCATTATAATACACTGGGAGATAAACATGGCATTATAATACACTGGGAGATAAACATGGCATTATAATACACTGGGAGATAAACATGGCATTACAATACACTGGGAGATAAATACGGCATTATAATACACTGGGAGATAAACACGGCATTACAATACACTGGGAGATAAACAAGGCATTATAATACACTGGGAGATAAACATGGCATTACAATACACAGGGGAGATAAACAGGCATTATAATACACTGGGAGATAAACAAGGCATTATAATACACTGGGAGATAAACAAGGCATTATAATACACTGGGAGATAAACATGGCATTACAATACACTGGGAGATAAACATGTCATTATAATACAATGGGGAGATAAACACGGCAATACAATACACTGGGAGATAAACACAGCATTATAATACACTGGGAGATAAACATGGCATTATAATACACTGGGAGATAAACAAGGCATTCTAATACACTGGGAGATAAACAAGGCATTATAATACACTGTGAGATAAACATCTCATTATAATACACTGGGTGATAAACAAGGCATTATAATACACTGGGAGATAAACAAGGCATTACAATACACTGGGAGATAAACAAGGCATTACAATACACTGGGAGATAAACAAGGCATTATAATACACTGTGAGATAAACAAGGCATTATAATACACTGGGAGATAAACAAAGCATTATAATACACTGGGGAGATAAACAAGGCATTATAATACACTGGGAGATAAACATGGCATTACAATACACTGGGAGATAAACATGGCATTATAATACACTGGGAGATAAACAAGGCATTATAATACACTGGGAGATAAACAAGGCATTATAATACACTGGGAGATAAACATGGCATTATAATACACTGGGAGACAAACATGGCATTACAATACACTGGGAGATAAACACCTCATTATAATACACTGGGAGATAAACAATGCATAATACACTGGGAGATCAACATGGCATTACAATACACTGGGAGATAAACATGGCATTACAATACACTGGGAGATAAACATGGAATTACAATACACTGGGAGATAAACATCTCATTACAATACACTGGGAGATAAACGAGGCATTATTATACACTTGGAGATAAACAAGGCATTATAATACACTGGGAGATAAACAAGGCATTATAATACACTGGGGAGATAAACAAGGCATTATAATACACTGGGAGATAAACATGTCATGTCATTATAATACACTGGGGAGATAAACAAGGCATTATAATACACTGGGAGATAAACATGGCATAATAAACTGGGAGATAAACAAGGCATAATACACTGGGAGATAAATATGGCATTATAATACACTGGGAGATAAACATGGCATTATAATAGACTGGGAGATAAACATGGCATTGTAATACACTGGGAGATAAACATGACATTATAATACACTGGGGAGATAAACAAGTCATTATAATACACTGGGAGATAAACAAGTCATTATAATACACTGGGAGATAAACAAGGCATTATAATACACTGGGAGATAAACATGGCATTATAATACACTGGGAGATAAACATGGCATTATAATACACTGGGAGATAAACATGGCATTATAATAAACTGGGAGATAAACATGGAATTATAATACACTGGGAGATAAATATGGCATTATAATACACTGGGAGATAAACATGGCATTATAATACACTGGGAGATAAACATCTCATTATAATACACTGGGAGATAAACATGGCATTACAATACACTGGGGAGATAAACAAGGCATTATAATACACTGGGAGATAAACAAGGCTTTATAATGCACTGGGAGATAAACAAGGCATTATAATACACTGGGAGATAAACATGGCATTATAATACACTGGGAGATAAACATGGCATTATAATACACTGGGAGACAAACATGGCATTACAATACACTGGGAGATAAACATGGCATTATAATACACTGGGAGATAAACACGGCAATACAATACACTGGGAGATAAACACAGCATTATAATACACTGGGAGATAAACATGGCATTATAATACACTGTGAGATAAACATGGCATTATAATACACTGGGAGATAAATCTGGCATTATAATACACTGGGAGATAAACATGGCATTATAATACACTGGGAGATAAACATGGCATTATAATACACTGGGAGATAAACATGGCATTATAATACACTGGGAGATAAACAAGGCATTATAATACACTGGGAGATAAACAAGGCATTATAATACACTGGGAGAGAAACAAGGCAGTGTAATACACTGGGGAGATAAACATCTCATTATAATACACTGGGAGATAAACATGGCATTATAATACACTGGGAGATAAACAAGGCATTATAATACACTGGGAGATAAACATCTCATTATAATACACTGGGAGATAAACATGGCATTACAATACACTGGGAGATAAACATGGAATTACAGTACACTGGGAGATAAACATCTCATTACAATACACTGGGAGATAAACAAGGCATTATAATACACTGGGAGATAAACGAGGCATTATTATACACTTGGAGATAAACAAGGCATTATAATACACTGGGAGATAAACAAGGCATTAGAATACACTGGGAGATAAACAAGGCATTATAATACACTGGGAGATAAACATGTCATGTCATTATAATACACTGGGAGATAAACAAGGCATTATAATACACTGGGAGATAAACATGGCATAATAAACTGGGAGATAAACAAGGCATAATACACTGGGAGATAAACAAGGCATTATAATACACTGGGAGATAAACATGGCATTACAATACACTGGGAGATAAACATGTCATTATAATACACTTGGAGAAAAAAAAGGCATTACAATACACTGGGAGATAAACAAGGCATTACAATACACTGGGAGATAAACATGGCATTATAATACACTGGGAGATAAACAAGGCATTAAAATACACTGGGAGATAAACATGGCATTATAATACACTGGGAGATAAAACAAGGCATCATAATACACTGGGAGATAAACAAGGCTTTATAATACACTGGGAGATAAACACGGCATTACAATACACTGGGAGATAAACACAGCATTATAATACACTGGGAGATAAACATGGCATTATATACACTGGGAGATAAACAAGGCATTATAATACACTGGGAGATAAACATGTCATTATCATTCACTGGGAGATAAACATGGCATTATAATACACTGGGAGATAAACAAGGCATTATAATACACTGGGAGATAAACAAGGCATTATAATACACTGTGAGATAAACATCTCATTACAATACACTGGGTGATAAACAAGGCATTATAATACACTGGGAGATAAACAAGGCATTACAATACACTGGGGAGATAAACAAGGCATTATAATACACTGGGAGATAAACATGGCATTACAATACACTGGGTGATAAACAAGGCATTATAATACACTGGGAGATAAACATGGCATTATAATACACTGGGGAGATAAACAAGGCATTATAATACACTGGGAGATAAACATGGCATTATAATACACTGGGAGATAAACATGGCATTATAATACACTGGGAGATAAACATGGCATTACAATACACTGGGAGATAAATACGGCATTATAATACACTGGGAGATAAACACGGCATTACAATACACTGGGAGATAAACAAGGCATTATAATACACTGGGAGATAAACATGGCATTACAATACACAGGGAGATAAACAGGCATTATAATACACTGGGGAGATAAACAAGGCATTATAATACACTGGGAGATAAACAAGGCATTATAATACACTGGGAGATAAACATGGCATTACAATACACTGGGGAGATAAACATGTCATTATAATACAATGGGAGATAAACACGGCAATACAATACACTGGGAGATAAACACAGCATTATAATACACTGGGAGATAAACATGGCATTATAATACACTGGGAGATAAACAAGGCATTCTAATACACTGGGAGATAAACAAGGCATTATAATACACTGTGAGATAAACATCTCATTATAATACACTGGGTGATAAACAAGGCATTATAATACACTGGGAGATAAACAAGGCATTACAATACACTGGGGAGATAAACAAGGCATTACAATACACTGGGAGATAAACAAGGCATTATAATACACTGTGAGATAAACAAGGCATTATAATACACTGGGAGATAAACAAAGCATTATAATACACTGGGAGATAAACAAGGCATTATAATACACTGGGAGATAAACATGGCATTACAATACACTGGGAGATAAACATGGCATTATAATACACTGGGAGATAAACAAGGCATTATAATACACTGGGAGATAAACAAGGCATTATAATACACTGGGAGATAAACATGGCATTATAATACACTGGGAGACAAACATGGCATTACAATACACTGGGAGATAAACACCTCATTATAATACACTGGGGAGATAAACAAGGCATAATACACTGGGAGATCAACATGGCATTACAATACACTGGGAGATAAACATGGCATTACAATACACTGGGAGATAAACATGGAATTACAATACACTGGGAGATAAACATCTCATTACAATACACTGGGAGATAAACGAGGCATTATTATACACTTGGAGATAAACAAGGCATTATAATACACTGGGAGATAAACAAGGCATTATAATACACTGGGAGATAAACAAGGCATTATAATACACTGGGAGATAAACATGTCATGTCATTATAATACACTGGGAGATAAACAAGGCATTATAATACACTGGGAGATAAACATGGCATAATAAACTGGGAGATAAACAAGGCATAATACACTGGGAGATAAATATGGCATTATAATACACTGGGGAGATAAACATGGCATTATAATAGACTGGGAGATAAACATGGCATTGTAATACACTGGGAGATAAACATGACATTATAATACACTGGGAGATAAACAAGTCATTATAATACACTGGGAGATAAACAAGTCATTATAATACACTGGGAGATAAACAAGGCATTATAATACACTGGGAGATAAACATGGCATTATAATACACTGGGAGATAAACATGGCATTATAATACACTGGGAGATAAACATGGCATTATAATAAACTGGGAGATAAACATGGAATTATAATACACTGGGGAGATAAATATGGCATTATAATACACTGGGATATAAACATGGCATTATAATACACTGGGAGATAAACATCTCATTATAATACACTGGGAGATAAACATGGCATTACAATACACTGGGAGATAAACAAGGCATTATAATACACTGGGAGATAAACAAGGCATTATAATACACTGGGAGATAAACATGGCATTATAATACACTGGGGAGATAAACATGGCATTATAATACACTGGGAGACAAACATGGCATTACAATACACTGGGAGATAAACATGGCATTATAATACACTGGGAGATAAACACGGCAATACAATACACTGGGAGATAAACACAGCATTATAATACACTGGGAGATAAACATGGCATTATAATACACCGTGAGATAAACATGGCATTATAATACACTGGGAGATAAATCTGGCATTATAATACACTGGGAGATAAACATGGCATTATAATACACTGGGAGATAAACATGGCATTATAATACACTGGGAGATAAACATGGCATTATAATACACTGGGAGATAAACAAGGCATTATAATACACTGGGAGATAAACAAGGCATTATAATACACTGGGAGAGAAACAAGGCAGTGTAATACACTGGGAGATAAACATCTCATTATAATACACTGGGAGATAAACATGGCATTATAATACACTGGGAGATAAACAAGGCATTATAATACACTGGGAGATAAACATCTCATTATAATACACTGGGAGATAAACATGGCATTACAATACACTGGGAGATAAACATGGAATTACAGTACACTGGGAGATAAACATCTCATTACAATACACTGAGAGATAAACAAGGCATTATAATACACTGGGAGATAAACGAGGCATTATTATACACTTGGAGATAAACAAGGCATTATAATACACTGGGAGATAAACAAGGCATTAGAATACACTGGGAGATAAACAAGGCATTATAATACACTGGGAGATAAACATGTCATGTCATTATAATACACTGGGAGATAAACAAGGCATTATAATACACTGGGAGATAAACATGGCATAATAAACTGGGAGATAAACAAGGCATAATACACTGGGAGATAAACAAGGCATTATAATACACTGGGAGATAAACATGGCATTACAATACACTGGGAGATAAACATGTCATTATAATACACTTGGAGAAAAAAAAGGCATTACAATACACTGGGAGATAAACAAGGCATTACAATACACTGGGAGATAAACATGGCATTATAATACACTGGGGAGATAAACAAGGCATTAAAATACACTGGGAGATAAACATGGCATTATAATACACTGGGAGATAAAACAAGGCATCATAATACACTGGGAGATAAGCAAGGCTTTATAATACACTGGGAGATAAACACGGCATTACAATACACTGGGAGATAAACACAGCATTATAATACACTGGGGAGATAAACATGGCATTATATACACTGGGAGATAAACAAGGCATTATAATACACTGGGAGATAAACATGTCATTATCATTCACTGGGAGATAAACATGGCATTATAATACACTGGGAGATAAACAAGGCATTATAATACACTGGGAGATAAACAAGGCATTATAATACACTGTGAGATAAACATCTCATTACAATACACTGGGTGATAAACAAGGCATTATAATACACTGGGAGATAAACAAGGCATTACAATACACTGGGAGATAAACAAGGCATTATAATACACTGGGAGATAAACATGGCATTACAATACACTGGGTGATAAACAAGGCATTATAATACACTGGGAGATAAACATGGCATTATAATACACTGGGAGATAAACAAGGCTTTATAATACACTGGGAGATAAACAAGGCATTATAATACACTGGGAGATAAACATGGCATTATAATACACTGTGAGATAAACATGGCATTATAATACACTGGGAGATAAACATGGCATTACAATACACTGGGAGATAAATACGGCATTATAATACACTGGGAGATAAACACGGCATTACAATACACTGGGAGATAAACAAGGCATTATAATACACTGGGAGATAAACATGGCATTACAATACACAGGGGAGATAAACAGGCATTATAATACACTGGGAGATAAACAAGGCATTATAATACACTGGGAGATAAACAAGGCATTATAATACACTGGGAGATAAACATGGCATTACAATACACTGGGAGATAAACATGTCATTATAATACAATGGGAGATAAACACGGCAATACAATACACTGGGAGATAAACACAGCATTATAATACACTGGGAGATAAACATGGCATTATAATACACTGGGAGATAAACAAGGCATTCTAATACACTGGGGAGATAAACAAGGCATTATAATACACCGTGAGATAAACATCTCATTATAATACACTGGGTGATAAACAAGGCATTATAATACACTGGGGAGATAAACAAGGCATTACAATACACTGGGAGATAAACAAGGCATTACAATACACTGGGAGATAAACAAGGCATTATAATACACTGTGAGATAAACAAGGCATTATAATACACTGGGAGATAAACAAAGCATTATAATACACTGGGAGATAAACAAGGCATTATAATACACTGGGAGATAAACATGGCATTACAATACACTGGGAGATAAACATGGCATTATAATACACTGGGAGATAAACAAGGCATTATAATACACTGGGAGATAAACAAGGCATTATAATACACTGGGAGATAAACATGGCATTATAATACACTGGGAGACAAACATGGCATTACAATATACTGGGAGATAAACACAGCATTATAATACACTGGGAGATAAACATGGCATTATAATACACAAGGAGATAAACAAGGCATTCTAATACACTGGGAGATAAACAAGGCATTATAATACACTGTGAGATAAACATCTCATTATAATACACTGGGTGACAAACAAGGCATTATAATACACTGGGAGATAAACAAGGCATTACAATACACTGGGAGATAAACAAGGTATTATAATACACTGGGGAGATAAACAAGGCATTATAATACACTGGGAGATAAACAAGGCATTATAATACACTGGGAGATAAACAAGGCATTATAATACACTGGGAGATAAACATGGCATTACAATACACTGGGAGATAAACATGTCATTATAATACACTTGGAGAAAAAAAGGCATTACAATACACTGGGAGATAAACAAGGCATTACAATACACTGGGAGATAAACATGGCATTATAATACACTGGGGAGATAAACAAGGCATTAAAATACACTGGGAGATAAACATGGCATTATAATACACTGGGAGATAAAACAAGGCATCATAATACACTGGGAGATAAACAAGGCTTTATAATACACTGGGAGATAAACACGGCATTACAATACACTGGGAGATAAACACAGCATTATAATACACTGGGAGATAAACATGGCATTATATACACTGGGGAGATAAACAAGGCATTATAATACACTGGGAGATAAACATGTCATTATCATTCACTGGGAGATAAACATGGCATTATAATACACTGGGAGATAAACAAGGCATTATAATACACTGGGAGATAAACAAGGCATTATAATACACTGTGAGATAAACATCTCATTACAATACACTGGGTGATAAACAAGGCATTATAATACACTGGGAGATAAACAAGGCATTACAATACACTGGGAGATAAACAAGGCATTATAATACACTGGGAGATAAACATGGCATTACAATACACTGGGTGATAAACAAGGCATTATAATACACTGGGAGATAAACATGGCATTATAATACACTGGGAGATAAACAAGGCTTTATAATACACTGGGAGATAAACAAGGCATTATAATACACTGGGAGATAAACATGGCATTATAATACACTGGGAGATAAACATGGCATTATAATACACTGGGAGATAAACATGGCATTACAATACACTGGGAGATAAATACGGCATTATAATACACTGGGAGATAAACACGGCATTACAATACACTGGGGAGATAAACAAGGCATTATAATACACTGGGAGATAAACATGGCATTACAATACACAGGAGATAAACAGGCATTATAATACACTGGGAGATAAACAAGGCATTATAATACACTGGGAGATAAACAAGGCATTATAATACACTGGGAGATAAACATGGCATTACAATACACTGGGAGATAAACATGTCATTATAATACAATGGGAGATAAACACGGCAATACAATACACTGGGAGATAAACACAGCATTATAATACACTGGGAGATAAACATGGCATTATAATACACTGGGGAGATAAACAAGGCATTCTAATACACTGGGGAGATAAACAAGGCATTATAATACACTGTGAGATAAACATCTCATTATAATACACTGGGTGATAAACAAGGCATTATAATACACTGGGGAGATAAACAAGGCATTACAATACACTGGGAGATAAACAAGGCATTACAATACACTGGGAGATAAACAAGGCATTATAATACACTGTGAGATAAACAAGGCATTATAATACACTGGGAGATAAACAAAGCATTATAATACACTGGGGAGATAAACAAGGCATTATAATACACTGGGAGATAAACATGGCATTACAATACACTGGGAGATAAACATGGCATTATAATACACTGGGAGATAAACAAGGCATTATAATACACTGGGAGATAAACAAGGCATTATAATACACTGGGAGATAAACATGGCATTATAATACACTGGGGAGACAAACATGGCATTACAATACACTGGGAGATAAACACCTCATTATAATACACTGGGAGATAAACAATGCATAATACACTGGGAGATCAACATGGCATTACAATACACTGGGAGATAAACATGGCATTACAATACACTGGGAGATAAACATGGAATTACAATACACTGGGAGATAAACATCTCATTACAATACACTGGGAGATAAACGAGGCATTATTATACACTTGGAGATAAACAAGGCATTATAATACACTGGGAGATAAACAAGGCATTATAATACACTGGGAGATAAACAAGGCATTATAATACACTGGGAGATAAACATGTCATGTCATTATAATACACTGGGAGATAAACAAGGCATTATAATACACTGGGAGATAAACATGGCATAATAAACTGGGAGATAAACAAGGCATAATACACTGGGAGATAAATATGGCATTATAATACACTGGGAGATAAACATGGCATTATAATAGACTGGGAGATAAACATGGCATTGTAATACACTGGGAGATAAACACTGACATTATAATACACTGGGAGATAAACAAGTCATTATAATACACTGGGAGATAAACAAGTCATTATAATACACTGGGAGATAAACAAGGCATTATAATACACTGGGAGATAAACATGGCATTATAATACACTGGGAGATAAACATGGCATTATAACACTGGGAGATAAACATGGCATTATAATAAACTGGGAGATAAACATGGAATTATAATACACTGGGAGATAAATATGGCATTATAATACACTGGGGAGATAAACATGGCATTATAATACACTGGGAGATAAACATCTCATTATAATACACTGGGAGATAAACATGGCATTACAATACACTGGGAGATAAACAAGGCATTATAATACACTGGGAGATAAACAAGGCTTTATAATGCACTGGGAGATAAACAAGGCATTATAATACACTGGGAGATAAACATGGCATTATAATACACTGGGAGATAAACATGGCATTATAATACACTGGGGAGACAAACATGGCATTACAATACACTGGGAGATAAACATGGCATTATAATACACTGGGAGATAAACACGGCAATACAATACACTGGGAGATAAACACAGCATTATAATACACTGGGAGATAAACATGGCATTATAATACACTGTGAGATAAACATGGCATTATAATACACTGGGAGATAAATCTGGCATTATAATACACTGGGAGATAAACATGGCATTATAATACACTGGGAGATAAACATGGCATTATAATACACTGGGGAGATAAACATGGCATTATAATACACTGGGAGATAAACAAGGCATTATAATACACTGGGAGATAAACAAGGCATTATAATACACTGGGAGAGAAACAAGGCAGTGTAATACACTGGGAGATAAACATCTCATTATAATACACTGGGAGATAAACATGGCATTATAATACACTGGGAGATAAACAAGGCATTATAATACACTGGGAGATAAACATCTCATTATAATACACTGGGAGATAAACATGGCATTACAATACACTGGGAGATAAACATGGAATTACAGTACACTGGGAGATAAACATCTCATTACAATACACTGGGGAGATAAACAAGGCATTATAATACACTGGGAGATAAACGAGGCATTATTATACACTTGGAGATAAACAAGGCATTATAATACACTGGGAGATAAACAAGGCATTAGAATACACTGGGAGATAAACAAGGCATTATAATACACTGGGAGATAAACATGTCATGTCATTATAATACACTGGGGAGATAAACAAGGCATTATAATACACTGGGAGATAAACATGGCATAATAAACTGGGAGATAAACAAGGCATAATACACTGGGAGATAAACAAGGCATTATAATACACTGGGAGATAAACATGGCATTACAATACACTGGGAGATAAACATGTCATTATAATACACTTGGAGAAAAAAAGGCATTACAATACACTGGGAGATAAACAAGGCATTACAATACACTGGGAGATAAACATGGCATTATAATACACTGGGAGATAAACAAGGCATTAAAATACACTGGGAGATAAACATGGCATTATAATACACTGGGAGATAAAACAAGGCATCATAATACACTGGGAGATAAACAAGGCTTTATAATACACTGGGAGATAAACACGGCATTACAATACACTGGGAGATAAACACAGCATTATAATACACTGGGAGATAAACATGGCATTATATACACTGGGAGATAAACAAGGCATTATAATACACTGGGGAGATAAACATGTCATTATCATTCACTGGGAGATAAACAGCTGGCATTATAATACACGGAGATAAACAAGGCATTATAATACACTGGGAGATAAACAAGGCATTATAATACACTGTGAGATAAACATCTCATTACAATACACTGGGTGATAAACAAGGCATTATAATACACTGGGAGATAAACAAGGCATTACAATACACTGGGAGATAACAAGGCATTATAATACACTGGGAGATAAACATGGCATTACAATACACTGGGTGATAAACAAGGCATTATAATACACTGGGGAGATAAACATGGCATTATAATACACTGGGAGATAAACAAGGCATTATAATACACTGGGAGATAAACATGGCATTATAATACACTGGGAGATAAACATGGCATTATAATACACTGGGAGATAAACATGGCATTACAATACACTGGGAGATAAATACGGCATTATAATACACTGGGAGATAAACACGGCATTACAATACACTGGGAGATAAACAAGGCATTATAATACACTGGGAGATAAACATGGCATTACAATACACAGGGAGATAAACAGGCATTATAATACACTGGGAGATAAACAAGGCATTATAATACACTGGGAGATAAACAAGGCATTATAATACACTGGGGAGATAAACATGGCATTACAATACACTGGGAGATAAACATGTCATTATAATACAATGGGAGATAAACACGGCAATACAATACACTGGGAGATAAACACAGCATTATAATACACTGGGAGATAAACATGGCATTATAATACACTGGGAGATAAACAAGGCATTCTAATACACTGGGAGATAAACAAGGCATTATAATACACTGTGAGATAAAACATCTCATTATAATACACTGGGTGATAAACAAGGCATTATAATACACTGGGAGATAAACAAGGCATTACAATACACTGGGAGATAAACAAGGCATTACAATACACTGGGAGATAAACAAGGCATTATAATACACTGTGAGATAAACAAGGCATTATAATACACTGGGAGATAAACAAAGCATTATAATACACTGGGGAGATAAACAAGGCATTATAATACACTGGGAGATAAACATGGCATTACAATACACTGGAGATAAACATGGCATTATAATACACTGGGAGATAAACAAGACATTATAATACACTGGGGAGATAAACAAGGCATTATAATACACTGGAGAGATAAACATGGCATTATAATACACTGGGAGACAAACATGGCATTACAATACACTGGGAGATAAACACCTCATTATAATCACACTGGGAGATAAACAAGGCATAATACACTGGGGAGATCAACATGGCATTACAATACACTGGGAGATAAACATGGCATTACAATACACTGGGGAGATAAACATGGAATTACAATACACTGGGAGATAAACATCTCATTACAATACACTGGGAGATAAACGAGGCATTATTATACACTTGGAGATAAACAAGGCATTATAATACACTGGGAGATAAACAAGGCATTATAATACACTGGGAGATAAACAAGGCATTATAATACACTGGGAGATAAACATGTCATGTCATTATAATACACTGGGAGATAAACAAGGCATTATAATACACTGGGAGATAAACATGGCATAATAAACTGGGAGATAAACAAGGCATAATACACTGGGAGATAAATATGGCATTATAATACACTGGGAGATAAACATGGCATTATAATAGACTGGGAGATAAACATGGCATTGTAATACACTGGGAGATAAACATGACATTATAATACACTGGGAGATAAACAAGTCATTATAATACACTGGGAGATAAACAAGTCATTATAATACACTGGGAGATAAACAAGGCATTATAATACACTGGGGAGATAAACATGGCATTATAATACACTGGGAGATAAACATGGCATTATAATACACTGGGAGATAAACATGGCATTATAATAAACTGGGAGATAAACATGGAATTATAATACACTGGGAGATAAATATGGCATTATAATACACTGGGATATAAACATGGCATTATAATACACTGGGAGATAAACATCTCATTATAATACACTGGGAGATAAACATGGCATTACAATACACTGGGGAGATAAACAAGGCATTATAATACACTGGGGAGATAAACAAGGCATTATAATACACTGGGGAGATAAACATGGCATTATAATACACTGGGGAGATAAACATGGCATTATAATACACTGGGAGACAAACATGGCATTACAATACACTGGGAGATAAACATGGCATTATAATACACTGGGAGATAAACACGGCAATACAATACACTGGGAGATAAACACAGCATTATAATACACTGGGAGATAAACATGGCATTATAATACACTGTGAGATAAACATGGCATTATAATACACTGGGAGATAAATCTGGCATTATAATACACTGGGAGATAAACATGGCATTATAATACACTGGGAGATAAACATGGCATTATAATACACTGGGAGATAAACATGGCATTATAATACACTGGGGAGATAAACAAGGCATTATAATACACTGGGAGATAAACAAGGCATTATAATACACTGGGAGAGAAACAAGGCAGTGTAATACACTGGGAGATAAACATCTCATTATAATACACTGGGAGATAAACATGGCATTATAATACACTGGGAGATAAACAAGGCATTATAATACACTGGGAGATAAACATCTCATTATAATACACTGGGAGATAAACATGGCATTACAATACACTGGGAGATAAACATGGAATTACAGTACACTGGGAGATAAACATCTCATTACAATACACTGAGAGATAAACAAGGCATTTAATACACTGGGAGATAAACGAGGCATTATTATACACTTGGAGATAAACAAGGCATTATAATACACTGGGAGATAAACAAGGCATTAGAATACACTGGGGAGATAAACAAGGCATTAGTAATACACTGGGAGATAAACATGTCATGTCATTATAATACACTGGGAGATAAACAAGGCATTATAATACACTGGGAGATAAACATGGCATAATAAACTGGGGAGATAAACAAGGCATAATACACTGGGAGATAAACAAGGCATTATAATACACTGGGAGATAAACATGGCATTACAATACACTGGGAGATAAACATGTCATTATAATACACTTGGAGAAAAAAAAGGCATTACAATACACTGGGAGATAAACAAGGCATTACAATACACTGGGGAGATAAACATGGCATTATAATACACTGGGAGATAAACAAGGCATTAAAAATACACTGGGAGATAAACATGGCATTATAATACACTGGGAGATAAAACAAGGCATCATAATACACTGGGAGATAAACAAGGCTTTATAATACACTGGGAGATAAACACGGCATTACAATACACTGGGAGATAAACACAGCATTATAATACACTGGGAGATAAACATGGCATTATATACACTGGGAGATAAACAAGGCATTATAATACACTGGGAGATAAACATGTCATTATCATTCACTGGGAGATAAACATGGCATTATAATACACTGGGGAGATAAACAAGGCATTATAATACACTGGGAGATAAACAAGGCATTATAATACACTGTGAGATAAACATCTCATTACAATACACTGGGTGATAAACAAGGCATTATAATACACTGGGGAGATAAACAAGGCATTACAATACACTGGGAGATAAACAAGGCATTATAATACACTGGGGAGATAAACATGGCATTACAATACACTGGGTGATAAACAAGGCATTATAATACACTGGGAGATAAACATGGCATTATAATACACTGGGAGATAAACAAGGCTTTATAATACACTGGGAGATAAACAAGGCATTATAATACACTGGGAGATAAACATGGCATTATAATACACTGTGAGATAAACATGGCATTACAATACACTGGGAGATAAACAAGGCATTACAATACACTGTGAGATAAACAAGGCATTATAATACACTGGGAGATAAACAAGGCATTACAATACACTGGGAGATAAACAAGGCATTATAATACACTGGGGAGATAAACATGGCATTACAATACACTGGGAGATAAACATGGCATTATAATACACTGGGAGATAAACAAGGCATTATAATACACTGGGAGATAAACAAGGCATTATAATACACTGGGAGATAAACATGGCATTACAATACACTGGGAGACAAACATGTCATTACAATATACTGGGAGATAAACACAGCATTATAATACACTGGGAGATAAACATGGCATTATAATACACAGGGAGATAAACAAGGCATTCTAATACACTGGGGAGATAAACAAGGCATTATAATACACTGTGAGATAAACATCTCATTATAATACACTGGGTGACAAACAAGGCATTATAATACACTGGGAGATAAACAAGGCATTACAATACACTGGGAGATAAACAAGGTATTACAATACACTGGGGAGATAAACAAGGCATTATAATACACTGGGAGATAAACAAGGCATTATAATACACTGGGAGATAAACAAGGCATTACAATACACTGGGAGATAAACAAGGCATTATAATACACTGTAGAGATAAACAAGGCATTACAATACACTGGGAGATAAACAAAGCATTATAATACACTGGGGAGATAAACAAGGCATTATAATACACTGGGAGATAAACATGGCATTACAATACACTGGGAGATAAACATGGCATTATAATACACTGGGGAGATAAACAAGGCATTATAATACACTGGGAGATAAACAAGGCATTATAATACACTGGGAGATAAACATCTCATTATAATACACTGGGGAGATAAACAAGGCATTATAATACACTGGGAGATAAACATCTCATTATAATACACTGGGAGATAAACAAGGCATTATAATACACTGGGAGATAAACAAGGCATTATAATACACTGGGAGATAAACATCTCTATAATACACTGGGAGATTAACAAGGCATTATAATTCACTGGGAGATAAACATGGCATTATAATACACTGGGAGATAAACATGGCATTATAATACACTGGGAGATAAACATGGCATTACAATACACTGGGAGATAAATACGGCATTATAATACACTGGGAGATAAACACGGCATTACAATACACTGGGAGATAAACACGGCATTATAATACACTGGGAGATAAACACAGCATTATAATACACTGGGAGATAAACAAGGCATTATAATACACTGGGAGATAAACAAGGCATTATAATACACTGGGGAGATAAACATGGCATTACAATACACAGGGGAGATAAACAGGCATTATAATACACTGGGAGATAAACAAGGCATTATAATACACTGGGAGATAAACAAGGCATTATAATACACTGGGAGATAAACAAGGCATTATAATACACTGGGAGATAAACATGGCATTACAATACACTGGGAGATAAACATGTCATTATAATACACTGGGAGAAAAACAAGGCATTAGAATACACTGGGATATAAACAAGGCATTATAATACACTGGGAGATAAACATCTCATTATAATACACTGGGAGATAAACAAGGCAGTATAATACAATGGGAGATAAACACCTCATTATAATACACTGGGAGATAAACAAGGCATAATACACTGGGAGATAAACATGGCATTACAATACACTGGGAGATTACATTTGCATTACAATACACGGGGAGATAAACATGGAATTACAATACACTGGGAGATAAACATCTCATTACAATACACTGGGAGATAAACGAGGCATTATTATACACTTGGAGTTAAACAAGGCATTATAATACACTGGGAGATAAACAAGGCATTATAATACACTGGGAGATAAACAAGGCATTATATATACACTGGGAGATAAACATGTCATGTCATTATAATACACTGGGGAGATAAACAAGGCATTATAATACACTGGGAGATAAACATGGCATAATAAACTGGGAGATAAATAAGGCATAATACACTGGGAGATAAACATGGCATTATAATACACTGGGAGATAAACAAGGCATTATAATACACTGGGAGATAAACATGGCATTATAATACACTGGGAGATAAACATTGCATTATAATACACTGGGAGATAAACATGGCATTGTAATACACTGGGAGATAAACATGACATTATAATACACTGGGAGATAAACAAGTCATTATAATACACTGGGAGATAAACAAGTCATTATAATACACTGGGAGATAAACAAGGCATTATAATACACTGGGAGATAAACATGGCATTATAATACACTGGGAGATAAACATGGCATTATAATACACTGGGAGATAAACATGGAATTATAATACACTGGGAGATAAACATGGCATTATAATACACTGGGAGATAAACATGGCATTATAATACACTGGGGAGATAAACATCTCATTATAATACAGTGGGAGATAAACATGGCATTACAATACACTGGGAGATAAACAAGGCATTATAATACACTGGGAGATAAACAAGGCTTTATAATGCACTGGGAGATAAACAAGGCATTATAATACACTGGGAGATAAACATGGCATTATAATACACTGGGGAGATAAACATGGCATTATAATACACTGGGAGACAAACATGGCATTACAATACACTGGGAGATAAACATGGCATTATAATACACTGGGAGATAAACACGGCAATACAATACACTGGGAGATAAACATGGCATTACAATACACTGGGAGATAAACATGTCATTATAATACACTGGGAGAAAAACAAGGCATTAGAATACACTGGGATATAAACAAGGCATTATAATACACTGGGAGATAAACATCTCATTATAATACACTGGGAGATAAACAAGGCAGTATAATACACTGGGGAGATAAACACCTCATTATAATACACTGGGAGATAAACAAGGCATAATTCACTGGGAGATCAACATGGCATTACAATACACTGGGAGATTACATTGCATTACAATACACTGGGAGATAAACATGGAATTACAATACACTGGGAGATAAACATCTCATTACAATACACTGGGAAATAAACGAGGCATTATTATACAATTGGAGTTAAACAAGGCATTATAATACACTGGGAGATAAACAAGGCATTATAATACACTGGGAGATAAACAAGGCATTATAATACACTGGGAGATAAACATGTCATGTCATTATAATACACTGGGGAGATAAACAAGGCATTATAATACACTGGGAGATAAACATGGCATAATAAACTGGGAGATAAACAAGGCATAATACACTGGGGAGATAAACATGGCATTATAATACACTGGGAGATAAACAAGGCATTATAATACACTGGAGATAAACATGGCATTATAATACACTGGGAGATAAACATGGCATTATAATACACTGGGAGATAAACATGGCATTGTAATACACTGGGAGATAAACATGGCATTATAATACACTGGGAGATAAACAAGTCATTATAATACACTGGGAGATAAACAAGTCATTATAATACACTGGGGAGATAAACAAGGCATTATAATACACTGGGAGATAAACATGGCATTATAATACACTGGGAGATAAACATGGCATTATAATACACTGGGGAGATAAACATGGCATTATAATACACTGGGAGATAAACATGGAATTATAATACACTGGGGAGATAAACATGGCATTATAATACACTGGGAGATAAACATGGCATTATAATACACTGGGAGATAAACATCTCATTATAATACACTGGGAGATAAACATGGCATTACAATACACTGGGGAGATAAACAAGGCATTATAATACACTGGGAGATAAACAAGGCTTTATAATGCACTGGGAGATAAACAAGGCATTATAATACACTGGGAGATAAACATGGCATTATAATACACTGGGGAGATAAACATGGCATTATAATACACTGGGAGACAAACATGGCATTACAATACACTGGGAGATAAACATGGCATTATAATACACTGGGGAGATAAACACGGCAATACAATACACTGGGAGATAAACACAGCATTATAATACACTGGGAGATAAACATGGCATTATAATACACTGGGAGATAAACATGGCATTATAATACACTGGGAGATAAACAAGGCATTCTAATACACTGGGAGATAAACAAGGCATTATAATACACTGGGAGATAAACATGGCATTATAATACACTGGGAGATAAACAAGGCATTCTAATACACTGGGAGATAAACAAGGCATTATAATACACTGTGAGATAAACATCTCATTATAATACACTGGGTGATAAACAAGGCATTATAATACACTGGGAGATAAACAAGGCATTACAATACACTGGGAGATAAACAAGGTATTATAATACACTGGGGAGATAAACAAGGCATTATAATACACTGGGAGATAAACAAAGCATTATAATACACTGGGAGATAAACAAGGCATTATAATACACTGGGGAGATAAACATGGCATTAAAATACACTGGGAGATAAACATGGCATTATAATACACTGGGAAGATAAACAAGGCATTATAATACACTTTGAGATAAACAAGGCATTATAATACACTGGGAGATAAACATCTCATTATAATACACTGGGAGATAAACAAGGCATTATAATACACTGGGAGATAAACATCTCATTATAATACACTGGGAGATAAACAAGGCATTATAATACACTGGGGAGATAAACAAGGCATTATAATACACTGGGAGATAAACAAGGCATTATAATACACTGGGAGATAAACATGGCATTACAATACACTGGGAGATAAACATGTCATTATAATACACTGGGAGAAAAACAAGGCATTAGAATACACTGGGATATAAACAAGGCATTATAATACACTGGGAGATAAACATCTCATTATAATACACTGGGAGATAAACAAGGCAGTATAATACACTGGGAGATAAACACCTCATTATAATACACTGGGGAGATAAACAAGGCATAATACACTGGGAGATCAACATGGCATTACAATACACTGGGAGATTACATTGCATTACAATACACTGGGAGATAAACATGGAATTACAATACACTGGGAGATAAACATCTCATTACAATACACTGGGAGATAAACGAGGCATTATTATACACTTGGAGTTAAACAAGGCATTATAATACACTGGGAGATAAACAAGGCATTATAATACACTGGGGAGATAAACAAGGCATTATAATACACTGGGAGATAAACATGTCATGTCATTATAATGCACTGGGAGATAAACAAGGCATTATAATACACTGGGGAGATAAACATGGCATAATAAACTGGGGAGATAAACAAGGCATAATACACTGGGAGATAAACATGGCATTATAATACACTGGGAGATAAACAAGGCATTATAATACACTGGGAGATAAACATGGCATTATAATACACTGGGAGATAAACATGGCATTATAATACACTGGGAGATAAACATGGCATTGTAATACACTGGGGAGATAAACATGTCATTATAATACACTGGGGAGATAAACAAGTCATTATAATACACTGGGAGATAAACAAGGCATTATAATACACTGGGAGATAAACATGGCATTATAATACACTGGGAGATAAACATGGCATTATAATACACTGGGAGATAAACATGGCATTATAATACACTGGGAGATAAACATGGCATTATAATACACTGGGAGATAAACATGGAATTATAATACACTGGGAGATAAACATGGCATTATAATACACTGGGAGATAAACATGGCATTATAATACACTGGGAGATAAACATCTCATTACAATACACTGGGAGATAAACAAGGCATTATAATACACTGGGGAGATAAACAAGGCATTATAATACACTGGGGAGATAAACATCTCATTATAATACACTGGGGAGATAAACATGGCATTATAATACACTGGGGAGATAAACATGGCATTATAATACACTGGGAGACAAACATGGCATTACAATACACTGGGAGATAAACATGGCATTATAATACACTGGAAGATAAACACGGCAATACAATACACTGGGAGATAAACACAGCATTATAATACACTGGGAGATAAACATGGCATTATAATACACTGGGAGATAAACAAGGCATTCTAATACACTGGGAGATAAACAAGGCATTATAATACACTGGGAGATAAACATGGCATTATAATACACTGGGAGATAAACAAGGCATTATAATACACTGGGAGATAAACATGGCATTACAATACACTGGGAGATAAACATGGCATTATAATACACTGGGGAGATAAACATGGCATTATAATACACTGGGAGATAAACAAGGCATTCTAATACACTGGGAGATAAACAAGGCATTATAATACACTGGGAGATAAACACAGCATTATAATACACTGGGAGATAAACAAGGCATTATAATACACTGGGAGATAAACAAGGCATTCTAATACACTGGGAGATAAACATGGCATTATAATACACTGGGAGATAAACAAGGCATTATAATACACTGGGAGATAAACATGGCATTACAATACACTGGGAGATAAACATGGCATTATAATACACTGGGAGATAAACATTGCATTACAATACACTGGGGAGATAAACATGGCATTATAATACACTGGGAGATAAACAAGGCATTATAATACACTTTGAGATAAACAAGGCATTATAATACACTGGGAGATAAACATCTCATTATAATACACTGGGAGATAAACAAGGCATTATAATACACTGGTAGATAAACATCTCATTATAATACACTGGGAGATAAACAAGGCATTATAATACACTGGGAGATAAACAAGGCATTATAATACACTGGGAGATAAACAAGGCATTATAATACACTGGGAGATAAACATGGCATTACAATACACTGGGAGATAAACATGGCATTATAATACACTGGGAGATAAACATTGCATTACAATACACTGGGAGATAAACATGGCATTATAATACACTGGGAGATAAACAAGGCATTATAATACACTTTGAGATAAACAAGGCATTATAATACACTGGGAGATAAACATCTCATTATAATACACTGGGAGATAAACAAGGCATTATAATACACTGGGAGATAAACATCTCATTATAATACACTGGGAGATAAACAAGGCATTATAATACACTGGGAGATAAACAAGGCATTATAATACACTGGGGAGATAAACAAGGCATTATAATACACTGGGAGATAAACATGGCATTACAATACACTGGGAGATAAACATGTCATTATAATACACTGGGAGAAAAACAAGGCATTAGAATACACTGAGATATAAACAAGGCATTATAATACACTGGGAGATAAACATCTCATTATAATACACTGGGAGATAAACAAGGCAGTATAATACACTGGGAGATAAAACCTCATTATAATACACTGGGGAGATAAACAAGGCATAATACACTGGGAGATCAACATGGCATTACAATACACTGTGAGATTACATTGCATTACAATACACTGTGAGATAAACATGGAATTACAATACACTGGGAGATAAACATCTCATTACAATACACTGGGAGATAAACGAGGCATTATTATAACTTGGAGTTAAACAAGGCATTATAATACACTGGGGAGATAAACAAGGCATTATAATACACTGGGGAGATAAACAAGGCATTATAATACACTGGGAGATAAACATGTCATGGCATTATAATACACTGGGGAGACAAACATGGCATTACAATACACTGGGAGATAAACATGGCATTATAATACACTGGGAGATAAACACGGCAATACAATACACTGGGAGATAAACACAGAATTATAATACACTGGGAGATAAACATGGCATTATAATACACTGGGAGATAAACAAGGCATTCTAATACACTGGGAGATAAACAAGGCATTATAATACACTGGGAGATAAACATGGCATTATAATACACTGGGAGATAAACAAGGCATTATAATACACTGGGAGATAAACATGGCATTACAATACACTGGGGAGATAAACATGGCATTATAATACACTGGGAGATAAACAAGGCATTATAATACACTGGGGAGATAAACAAGGCATTATAATACACTGGGAGGTAAACATCTCATTATAATACACTGGGAGATAAACAAGGCATTATAATACACTGGGAGATAAACATGGCATTATAATACACTGGGAGATAAACAAGGCATTCTAATACACTGGGGAGATAAACAAGGCATTATAATACACTGTGAGATAAACATCTCATTATAATACACTGGGTGATAAACAAGGCATTATAATACACTGGGAGATAAACAAGGCATTACAATACACTGGGAGATAAACAAGGCATTATAATACACTGTGAGATAAACAAGGCATTATAATACACTGGGAGATAAACAAAAGCATTATAATACACTGGGGAGATAAACAAGGCATTATAATACACTGGGAGATAAACATGGCATTACAATACACTGGGAGATAAACATGGCATTATAATACACTGGGAGATAAACAAGGCATTATAATACACTGGGGAGATAAACAAGGCATTATAATACACTGGGAGATAAACATGGCATTATAATACACTGGGGAGACAAACATGGCATTACAATATACTGGGAGATAAACACAGCATTATAATACACTGGGAGATAAACATGGCATTATAATACACAAGGAGATAAACAAGGCATTCTAATACACTGGGAGATAAACAAGGCATTATAATACACTGTGAGATAAACATCTCATTATAATACACTGGGTGACAAACAAGGCATTATAATACACTGGGAGATAAACAAGGCATTACAATACACTGGGAGATAAACAAGGTATTATAATACACTGGGGAGATAAACAAGGCATTATAATACACTGGGAGATAAACAAGGCATTATAATACACTGGGAGATAAACAAGGCATTACAATACACTGGGAGATAAACAAGGCATTATAATACACTGTCGAGATAAACAAGGCATTATAATACACTGGGAGATAAACAAAGCATTATAATACACTGGGAGATAAACAAGGCATTATAATACACTGGGAGATAAACATGGCATTACAATACACTGGGAGATAAACATGGCATTATAATACACTGGGAGATAAACAAGGCATTATAATACACTGGGAGATAAACAAGGCATTATAATACACTGGGAGATAAACATCTCATTATAATACACTGGGAGATAAACAAGGCATTATAATACACTGGGAGATAAACATCTCATTATAATACACTGGGAGATAAACAAGGCATTATAATACACTGGGGAGATAAACAAGGCATTATAATACACTGGGAGATAAACATCTCTATAATACACTGGGAGATTAACAAGGCATTATAATTCACTGGGAGATAAACATGGCATTATAATACACTGGGAGATAAACATGGCATTATAATACACTGGGGAGATAAACATGGCATTACAATACACTGGGAGATAAATACGGCATTATAATACACTGGGAGATAAACACGGCATTAGCAATACACTGGGAGATAAACACGGCATTATAATACACTGGGGAGATAAACACAGCATTATAATACACTGGGAGATAAACAAGGCATTATAATACACTGGGAGATAAACAAGGCATTATAATACACTGGGAGATAAACATGGCATTACAATACACAGGGGGAGATAAACAGGCATTATAATACAATGGGAGATAAACAAGGCATTATAATACACTGGGAGATAAACAAGGCATTATAATACACTGGGAGATAAACAAGGCATTATAATACACTGGGAGATAAACATGGCATTACAATACACTGGGAGATAAACATGTCATTATAATACACTGGGAGAAAAACAAGGCATTAGAATACACTGGGATATAAACAAGGCATTATAATACACTGGGAGATAAACATCTCATTATAATACACTGGGAGATAAACAAGGCAGTATAATACAATGGGAGATAAACACCTCATTATAATACACTGGGAGATAAACAAGGCATAATACACTGGGAGATAAACATGGCATTACAATACACTGGGAGATTACATTGCATTACAATACACGGGGGGAGATAAACATGGAATTACAATACACTGGGAGATAAACATCTCATTACAATACACTGGGAGATAAACGAGGCATTATTATACACTTGGAGTTAAACAAGGCATTATAATACACTGGGGAGATAAACAAGGCATTATAATACACTGGGGAGATAAACAAGGCATTATAATACACTGGGAGATAAACATGTCATGTCATTATAATACACTGGGGAGATAAACAAGGCATTATAATACACTGGGAGATAAACATGGCATAATAAACTGGGAGATAAATAAGGCATAATACACTGGGAGATAAACATGGCATTATAATACACTGGGAGATAAACAAGGCATTATAATACACTGGGAGATAAACATGGCATTATAATACACTGGGGAGATAAACATTGCATTATAATACACTGGGAGATAAACATGGCATTGTAATACACTGGGAGATAAACATGACATTATAATACACTGGGAGATAAACAAGTCATTATAATACACTGGGAGATAAACAAGTCATTATAATACACTGGGAGATAAACAAGGCATTATAATACACTGGGAGATAAACATGGCATTATAATACACTGGGAGATAAACATGGCATTATAATACACTGGGAGATAAACATGGAATTATAATACACTGGGAGATAAACATGGCATTATAATACACTGGGAGATAAACATGGCATTATAATACACTGGGAGATAAACATCTCATTATAATACACTGGGAGATAAACATGGCATTACAATACACTGGGAGATAAACAAGGCATTATAATACACTGGGAGATAAACAAGGCTTTATAATGCACTGGGAGATAAACAAGGCATTATAATACACTGGGAGATAAACATGGCATTATAATACACTGGGAGATAAACATGGCATTATAATACACTGGGAGACAAACATGGCATTACAATACACTGGGAGATAAACATGGCATTATAATACACTGGGAGATAAACACGGCAATACAATACACTGGGAGATAAACATGGCATTACAACACACTGGGAGATAAACATGTCATTATAATACACTGGGAGAAAAACAAGGCATTAGAATACACTGGGATATAAACAAGGCATTATAATACACTGGGAGATAAACATCTCATTATAATACACTGGGAGATAAACAAGGCAGTATAATACACTGGGAGATAAACACCTCATTATAATACACTGGGAGATAAACAAGGCATAATACACTGGGAGATCAACATGGCATTACAATACACTGGGAGATTACATTGCATTACAATACACTGGGAGATAAACATGGAATTACAATACACTGGGAGATAAACATCTCATTACAATACACTGGGAAATAAACGAGGCATTATTATACAATTGGAGTTAAACAAGGCATTATAATACACTGGGAGATAAACAAGGCATTATAATACACTGGGAGATAAACAAGGCATTATAATACACTGGGAGATAAACATGTCATGTCATTATAATACACTGGGAGATAAACAAGGCATTATAATACACTGGGAGATAAACATGGCATAATAAACTGGGAGATAAACAAGGCATAATACACTGGGAGATAAACATGGCATTATAATACACTGGGAGATAAACAAGGCATTATAATACACTGGGGAGATAAACATGGCATTATAATACACTGGGAGATAAACATGGCATTATAATACACTGGGAGATAAACATGGCATTGTAATACACTGGGAGATAAACATGGCATTATAATACACTGGGAGATAAACAAGTCATTATAATACACTGGGAGATAAACAAGTCATTATAATACACTGGGAGATAAACAAGGCATTATAATACACTGGGGAGATAAACATGGCATTATAATACACTGGGAGATAAACATGGCATTATAATACACTGGGAGATAAACACTGGCATTATAATACACTGGGAGATAAACATGGAATTATAATACACTGGGAGATAAACATGGCATTATAATACACTGGGAGATAAACATGGCATTATAATACACTGGGAGATAAACATCTCATAATACACTGGGAGATAAACATGGCATTACAATACACTGGGGAGATAAACAAGGCATTATAATACACTGGGAGATAAACAAGGCTTTATAATGCACTGGGAGATAAACAAGGCATTATAATACACTGGGAGATAAACATGGCATTATAATACACTGGGAGATAAACATGGCATTATAATACACTGGGAGACAAACATGGCATTACAATACACTGGGAGATAAACATGGCATTATAATACACTGGGAGATAAACACGGCAATACAATACACTGGAGATAAACACAGCATTATAATACACTGGGAGATAAACATGGCATTATAATACACTGGGAGATAAACATGGCATTATAATACACTGGGAGATAAACAAGGCATTCTAATACACTGGGGAGATAAACAAGGCATTATAATACACTGGGAGATAAACATGGCATTATAATACACTGGGAGATAAACAAGGCATTCTAATACACTGGGAGATAAACAAGGCATTATAATACACTGTGAGATAAACATCTCATTATAATACACTGGGTGATAAACAAGGCATTATAATACACTGGGGAGATAAACAAGGCATTACAATACACTGGGAGATAAACAAGGTATTATAATACACTGGGAGATAAACAAGGCATTATAATACACTGGGAGATAAACAAAGCATTATAATACACTGGGAGATAAACAAGGCATTATAATACACTGGGAGATAAACATGGCATTAAAATACACTGGGAGATAAACATGGCATTATAATACACTGGGAGATAAACAAGGCATTATAATACACTTTGAGATAAACAAGGCATTATAATACACTGGGAGATAAACATCTCATTATAATACACTGGGAGATAAACAAGGCATTATAATACACTGGGAGATAAACATCTCATTATAATACACTGGGAGATAAACAAGGCATTATAATACACTGGGAGATAAACAAGGCATTATAATACACTGGGAGATAAACAAGGCATTATAATACACTGGGAGATAAACATGGCATTACAATACACTGGGAGATAAACATGTCATTATAATACACTGGGAGAAAAACAAGGCATTAGAATACACTGGGATATAAACAAGGCATTATAATACACTGGGAGATAAACATCTCATTATAATACACTGGGAGATAAACAAGGCAGTATAATACACTGGGAGATAAACACCTCATTATAATACACTGGGGAGATAAACAAGGCATAATACACTGGGAGATCAACATGGCATTACAATACACTGGGAGATTACATTGCATTACAATACACTGGGAGATAAACATGGAATTACAATACACTGGGAGATAAACATCTCATTACAATACACTGGGAGATAAACGAGGCATTATTATACACTTGGAGTTAAACAAGGCATTATAATACACTGGGAGATAAACAAGGCATTATAATACACTGGGGAGATAAACAAGGCATTATAATACACTGGGAGATAAACATGTCATGTCATTATAATGCACTGGGAGATAAACAAGGCATTATAATACACTGGGAGATAAACATGGCATAATAAACTGGGAGATATACAAGGCATAATACACTGGGGAGATAAACATGGCATTATAATACACTGGGAGATAAACAAGGCATTATAATACACTGGGGAGATAAACATGGCATTATAATACACTGGGAGATAAACATGGCATTATAATACACTGGGAGATAAACATGGCATTGTAATACACTGGGAGATAAACATGTCATTATAATACACTGGGAGATAAACAAGTCATTATAATACACTGGGAGATAAACAAGGCATTATAATACACTGGGAGATAAACATGCATTATAATACACTGGGAGATAAACATGGCATTATAATACACACTCGTGGGGAGATAAACATGGCATTATAATACACTGGGAGATAAACATGGCATTATAATACACTGGGGAGATAAACATGGAATTATAATACACTGGGAGATAAACATGGCATTATAATACACTGGGGAGATAAACATGGCATTATAATACACTGGGAGATAAACATCTCATTACAATACACTGGGAGATAAACAAGGCATTATAATACACTGGGAGATAAACAAGGCATTATAATACACTGGGAGATAAACATCTCATTATAATACACTGGGAGATAAACATGGCATTATAATACACTGGGGAGATAAACATGGCATTATAATACACTGGGGAGACAAACATGGCATTACAATACACTGGGAGATAAACATGGCATTATAATACACTGGAAGATAAACACGGCAATACAATACACTGGGAGATAAACACAGCATTATAATACACTGGGGAGATAAACATGGCATTATAATACACTGGGAGATAAACAAGGCATTCTAATACACTGGGAGATAAACAAGGCATTATAATACACTGGGGAGATAAACATGGCATTATAATACACTGGGAGATAAACAAGGCATTATAATACACTGGGAGATAAACATGGCATTACAATACACTGGGGAGATAAACATGGCATTATAATACACTGGGAGATAAACATGGCATTATAATACACTGGGAGATAAACAAGGCATTCTAATACACTGGGAGATAAACAAGGCATTATAATACACTGGGAGATAAACACAGCATTATAATACACTGGGAGATAAACAAGGCATTATAATACACTGGGAGATAAACAAGGCATTCTAATACACTGGGAGATAAACAAGGCATTATAATACACTGGGAGATAAACATGGCATTATAATACACTGGGAGATAAACAAGGCATTATAATACACTGGGAGATAAACATGGCATTACAATACACTGGGAGATAAACATGGCATTATAATACACTGGGAGATAAACATTGCATTACAATACACTTGGAGATAAACATGGCATTATAATACACTGGGAGATAAACAAGGCATTATAATACACTTTGAGATAAACAAGGCATTATAATACACTGGGAGATAAACATCTCATTATAATACACTGGGAGATAAACAAGGCATTATAATACACTGGGAGATAAACATCTCATTATAATACACTGGGAGATAAACAAGGCATTATAATACACTGGGAGATAAACAAGGCATTATAATACACTGGGAGATAAACAAGGCATTATAATACACTGGGAGATAAACATGGCATTACAATACACTGGGAGATAAACATGGCATTATAATACACTGGGAGATAAACATTGCATTACAATACACTGGGAGATAAACATGGCATTATAATACACTGGGAGATAAACAAGGCATTATAATACACTTTGAGATAAACAAGGCATTATAATACACTGGGAGATAAACATCTCATTATAATACACTGGGAGATAAACAAGGCATTATAATACACTGGGAGATAAACATCTCATTATAATACACTGGGAGATAAACAAGGCATTATAATACACTGGGGAGATAAACAAGGCATTATAATACACTGGGAGATAAACAAGGCATTATAATACACTGGGGAGATAAACATGGCATTACAATACACTGGGAGATAAACATGTCATTATAATACACTGGGAGAAAAACAAGGCATTAGAATACACTGAGATATAAACAAAGGCATTATAATACACTGGGAGATAAACATCTCATTATAATACACTGGGGAGATAAACAAGGCAGTATAATACACTGGGAGATAAACACCTCATTATAATACACTGGGAGATAAACAAGGCATAATACACTGGGAGATCAACATGGCATTACAATACACTGGGAGATTACATTGCATTACAATACACTGTGAGATAAACATGGAATTACAATACACTGGGAGATAAACATCTCATTACAATACACTGGGAGATAAACGAGGCATTATTATAACTTGGAGTTAAACAAGGCATTATAATACACTGGGGAGATAAACAAGGCATTATAATACACTGGGAGATAAACAAGGCATTATAATACACTGGGAGATAAACATGTCATGGCATTATAATACACTGGGGAGACAAACATGGCATTACAATACACTGGGAGATAAACATGGCATTATAATACACTGGGAGATAAACACGGCAATACAATACACTGGGAGATAAACACAGCATTATAATACACTGGGAGATAAACATGGCATTATAATACACTGGGAGATAAACAAGGCATTCTAATACACTGGGAGATAAACAAGGCATTATAATACACTGGGAGATAAACATGGCATTATAATACACTGGGAGATAAACAAGGCATTATAATACACTGGGAGATAAACATGGCATTACAATACACTGGGAGATAAACATGGCATTATAATACACTGGGAGATAAACAAGGCATTATAATACACTGGGAGATAAACAAGGCATTATAATACACTGGGAGGTAAACATCTCATTATAATACACTGGGAGATAAACAAGGCATTATAATAAACTGGGAGATAAACAAGGCATTATAATACACTGGGAGATAAACAAGGCATTATAATACACTGGGAGATAAACATGGCATAATAAACTGGGAGATAAACAAGGCATAATACACTGGGAGATAAACATGGCATTATAATACACTGGGGAGATAAACAAGGCATAATACACTGGGAGATCAACATGGCATTACAATACACTGGGAGATTACATTGCATTACAATACACTGGGAGATAAACATGGAATTACAATACACTGGGAGATAAACATCTCATTACAATACACTGGGAGATGAAGGAGGCATTATTATACAATTGGAGTTAAACAAGGCATTATAATACACTGGGAGATAAACAAGGCATTATAATACACTGGGAGATAAACAAGGCATTATAATACACTGGGAGATAAACATGTCATGTCATTATAATACACTGGGGAGATAAACAAGGCATTATAATACACTGGGAGATAAACATGGCATAATAAACTGGGAGATAAACAAGGCATAATACACTGGGAGATAAACATGGCATTATAATACACTGGGAGATAAACAAGGCATTATAATACACTGGGAGATAAACATGGCATTATAATACACTGGGAGATAAACATGGCATTATAATACACTGGGGAGATAAACATGGCATTGTAATACACTGGGAGATAAACATGACATTATAATACACTGGGAGATAAACAAGTCATTATAATACACTGGGAGATAAACAAGTCATTATAATACACTGGGAGATAAACAAGGCATTATAATACACTGGGAGATAAACATGGCATTATAATACACTGGGAGATAAACATGGCATTATAATACACTGGGAGATAAACATGGAATTATAATACACTGGGAGATAAACATGGCATTATAATACACTGGGAGATAAACATGGCATTATAATACACTGGGAGATAAACATCTCATTATAATACACTGGGAGATAAACATGGCATTACAATACACTGGGAGATAAACAAGGCATTATAATACACTGGGAGATAAACAAGGCTTTATAATGCACTGGGAGATAAACAAGGCATTATAATACACTGGGAGATAAACATGGCATTATAATACACTGGGAGATAAACATGGCATTATAATACACTGGGAGACAAACATGGCATTACAATACACTGGGAGATAAACATGGCATTATAATACACTGGGATATAAACACGGCAATACAATACACTGGGAGATAAACACAGCATTATAATACACTGGGAGATAAACATGGCATTATAATACACTGGGAGATAAACAAGGCATTCTAATACACTGGGAGATAAACAAGGCATTATAATACACTGGGAGATAAACATGGCATTATAATACACTGGGAGATAAACAAGGCATTCTAATACACTGGGAGATAAACAAGGCATTATAATACACTGTGAGATAAACATCTCATTATAATACACTGGGTGATAAACAAGGCATTATAATACACTGGGAGATAAACAAGGCATTACAATACACTGGGGAGATAAACAAGGTATTATAATACACTGGGAGATAAACAAGGCATTATAATACACTGGGAGATAAACAAGGCATTATAATACACTGGGAGATAAACAAGGCATTACAATACACTGGGAGATAAACAAGGCATTATAATACACTGTGAGATAAACAAGGCATTATAATACACTGGGAGATAAACAAAGCATTATAATACACTGGGAGATAAACAAGGCATTATAATACACTGGGAGATAAACATGGCATTACAATACACTGGGAGATAAACATGGCATTATAATACACTGGGAGATAAACAAGGCATTATAATACACTTTGAGATAAACAAGGCATTATAATACACTGGGAGATAAACATCTCATTATAATACACTGGGTGATAAACAAGGCATTATAATACACTGGGAGATAAACAAGGCATTACAATACACTGGGGAGATAAACAAGGTATTATAATACACTGGGAGATAAACAAGGCATTATAATACACTGGGGAGATAAACAAGGCATTATAATACACTGGGAGATAAACAAGGCATTACAATACACTGGGAGATAAACAAGGCATTATAATACACTGTGAGATAAACAAGGCATTATAATACACTGGGAGATAAACAAAGCATTATAATACACTGGGGAGATAAACAAGGCATTATAATACACTGGGAGATAAACATGGCATTACAATACACTGGGAGATAAACATGGCATTATAATACACTGGGAGATAAACAAGGCATTATAATACACTTTGAGATAAACAAGGCATTATAATACACTGGGAGATAAACATCTCATTATAATACACTGGGAGATAAACAAGGCATTATAATACACTGGGAGATAAACATCTCATTATAATACACTGGGAGATAAACAAGGCATTATAATACACTGGGAGATAAACAAGGCATTATAATACACTGGGGAGATAAACAAGGCATTATAATACACTGGGAGATAAACATGGCATTACAATACACTGGGAGATAAACATGTCATTATAATACACTGGGAGAAAAACAAGGCATTAGAATACACTGGGAGATAAACATCTCATTATAATACACTGGGAGATAAACAAGGCAGTATAATACACTGGGAGATAAACACCTCATTATAATACACTGGGAGATAAACAAGGCATAATACACTGGGAGATCAACATGGCATTACAATACACTGGGAGATTACATTTGCATTACAATACACTGGGAGATAAACGAGGCATTATTATACACGTGGAGTTAAACAAGGCATTATAATACACTGGGAGATAAACAAGGCATTATAATACACTGGGAGATAAACAAGGCATTATAATACACTGGGAGATAAACATGTCATGTCATTATAATGCACTGGGAGATAAACAAGGCATTATAATACACTGGGAGATAAACATAGCATAATAAACTGGGAGATAAACAAGGCATAATACACTGGGAGATAAACATGGCATTATAATACACTGGGAGATAAACAAGGCATTATAATACACTGGGAGATAAACATGGCATTATAATACACTGGGAGATAAACATGGCATTATAATACACTGGGGAGATAAACATGGCATTGTAATACACTGGGAGATAAACATGTCATTATAATACACTGGGAGATAAACAAGTCATTATAATACACTGGGAGATAAACAAGGCATTATATTACACTGGGAGATAAACATGGCATTATAATACACTGGGAGATAAACATGGCATTATAATACACTGGGAGATAAACATGGCATTATAATACACTGGGAGATAAACATGGAATTATAATACACTGGGGAGATAAACATGGCATTATAATACACTGGGGAGATAAACATGGCATTATAATACACTGGGAGATAAACATCTCATTATAATACACTGGGAGATAAACATGGCATTACAATACACTGGGAGATAAACAAGGCATTATAATACACTGGGAGATAAACAAGGCATTATAATACACTGGGAGATAAACATCTCATTATAATACACTGGGAGATAAACATGGCATTATAATACACTGGGAGATAAACACGGCATTATAATACACTGGGAGACAAACATGGCATTACAATACACTGGGAGATAAACATGGCATTATAATACACTGGAAGATAAACACGGCAATACAATACACTGGGAGATAAACACAGCATTATAATACACTGGGAGATAAACATGGCATTATAATACACTGGGAGATAAACAAGGCATTCTAATACACTGGGAGATAAACAAGGCATTATAATACACTGGGGAGATAAACATGGCATTATAATACACTGGGAGATAAACATGGCATTATAATACACTGGGAGATAAACAAGGCATTATAATACACTGGGAGATAAACATGGCATTACAATACACTGGGAGATAAACATGGCATTATAATACACTGGGAGATAAACATGGCATTATAATACACTGGGAGATAAACAAGGCATTCTAATACACTGGGAGATAAACAAGGCATTATAATACACTGGGAGATAAACACAGCATTATAATACACTGGGAGATAAACAAGGCATTATAATACACTGGGAGATAAACAAGGCATTCTAATACACTGGGGAGATAAACAAGGCATTATAATACACTGGGAGATAAACATGGCATTATAATACACTGGGAGATAAACAAGGCATTATAATACACTGGGAGATAAACATGGCATTACAATACACTGGGGAGATAAACATGGCATTATAATACACTGGGAGATAAACATGGCATTACAATACACTGGGAGATAAACATGGCATTATAATACACTGGGAGATAAACAAGGCATTATAATACACTTTGAGATAAACAAGGCATTATAATACACTGGGAGATAAACATCTCATTATAATACACTGGGGAGATAAACAAGGCATTATAATACACTGGGAGATAAACATCTCATTATAATACACTGGGAGATAAACAAGGCATTATAATACACTGGGAGATAAACAAGGCATTATAATACACTGGGAGATAAACAAGGCATTATAATACACTGGGGAGATAAACATGGCATTACAATACACTGGGAGATAAACATGTCATTATAATACACTGGGAGAAAAACAAGGCATTAGAATACACTGAGATATAAACAAGGCATTATAATACACTGGGAGATAAACATCTCATTATAATACACTGGGGAGATAAACAAGGCAGTATAATACACTGGGAGATAAACACCTCATTATAATACACTGGGAGATAAACAAGGCATAATACACTGGGAGATCAACATGGCATTACAATACACTGGGAGATTACATTGCATTACAATACACTGTGAGATAAACATGGAATTACAATACACTGGGAGATAAACATCTCATTACAATACACTGGGAGATAAACGAGGCATTATTATACACTTGGAGTTAAACAAGGCATTATAATACACTGGGAGATAAACAAGGCATTATAATACACTGGGGAGATAAACAAGGCATTATAATACACTGGGAGATAAACATGTCATGGCATTATAATACACTGGGGAGACAAACATGGCATTACAATACACTGGGAGATAAACATGGCATTATAATACACTGGGAGATAAACAAGGCATTATAATACACTGGGGAGATAAACAAGGCATTATAATACACTGGGAGATAAACATCTCATTATAATACACTGGGAGATAAACAAGGCATTATAATAAACTGGGAGATAAACAAGGCATTATAATACACTGGGAGATAAACATGTCATGTCATTATAATACACTGGGGAGATAAACAAGGCATTATAATACACTGGGAGATAAACATGGCATAATAAACTGGGAGATAAACAAGGCATAATACACTGGGAGATAAACATGGCATTATAATACACTGGGAGATAAACAAGGAGTTATAATACACTGGGAGATAAACATGGCATTATAATACACTGGGAGATAAACATGGCATTATAATACACTGGGAGATAAACATGGCATTGTAATACACTGGGAGATAAACATGTCATTATAATACACTGGGAGATAAACAAGTCATTATAATACACTGGGAGATAAACAAGGCATTATAATACACTGGGAGATAAACATGGCATTATAATACACTGGGAGATAAACATGGCATTATAATACACTGGGAGATAAACATGGCATTATAATACACTGGGAGATAAACATGGAATTATAATACACTGGGAGATAAACATGGCATTATAATACACTGGGAGATAAACATGGCATTATAATACACTGGGAGATAAACATCTCATTATAATACACTGGGAGATAAACATGGCATTACAATACACTGGGAGATAAACAAGGCATTATAATACACTGGGAGATAAACAAGGCATTATAATACACTGGGAGATAAACATGGCATTATAATACACTGGGAGATAAACATGGCATTATAATACACTGGGAGACAAACATGGCATTACAATACACTTGGAGATAAACATGGCATTATAATACACTGGGAGATAAACACGGCAATACAATACACTGGGAGATAAACACAGCACTATAATACACTGGGGAGATAAACATGGCATTATAATACACTGGGAGATAAACAAGGCATTCTAATACACTGGGAGATAAACAAGGCATTATAATACACTGGGAGATAAACATGGCATTATAATACACTGGGAGATAAACAAGGCATTATAATACACTGGGAGATAAACATGGCATTACAATACACTGGGAGATAAACATGGCATTATAATACACTGGGAGATAAACAAGGCATTATAATACACTGGGGAGATAAACAAGGCATTATAATACACTGGGAGATAAACATCTCATTATAATACACTGGGAGATAAACAAGGCATTATAATACACTGGGGAGATAAACATCTCATTATAATACACTGGGAGATAAACAAGGCATTATAATACACTGGGAGATAAACAAGGCATTATAATACACTGGGAGATAAACAAGGCATTATAATACACTGGGAGATAGACATGGCATTACAATACACTGGGAGATAAACAAGGCATTAGAATACACTGGGATATAAACAAGGCATTATAATACACTGGGAGATAAACATCTCATTATAATACACTGGGAGATAAACAAGGCAGTATAATACACTGGGGAGATAAACACCTCATTATAATACACTGGGAGATAAACAAGGCATAATACACTGGGAGATCAACATGGCATTACAATACACTGGGAGATAAACATGGCATTACAATACACTGGGAGATAAACATGGAATTAGAATACACTGGGAGATAAACATCTCATTACAATACACTGGGAGATAAACGAGGCATTATTATACACTTGGAGATAAACAAGGCATTATAATACACTGGGAGATAAACAAGGCATTATAATACACTGGGAGATAAACAAGGCATTATAATACACTGGGAGATAAACATGTCATGTCATTATAATACACTGGGGAGATAAACAAGGCATTATAATACACCGGGAGATAAACATGGCATAATAAACTGGGAGATAAACAAGGCATAATACACTGGGAGATAAACATGGCATTATAATACACTGCGAGATAAACAAGGCATTATAATACACTGGGAGATAAACATGGCATTATAATACACTGGGAGATAAACATGGCATTATAATACACTGGGAGATAAACATGGCATTGTAATACACTGGGAGATAAACATGACATTATAATACACTGGGGAGATAAACAAGTCATTATAATACACTGGGAGATAAACAAGTCATTATAATACACTGGGGAGATAAACAAGGCATTATAATACACTGGGAGATAAACATGGCATTATAATACACTGGGAGATAAACATGGCATTATAATACACTGGGAGATAAACATGGCATTATAATACACTGGGGAGATAAACATGGAATTATAATACACTGGGAGATAAACATGGCATTATAATACACTGGGAGATAAACATGGCATTATAATACACTGGGAGATAAACATCTCATTATAATACACTGGGGAGATAAACATGGCATTACAATACACTGGGAGATAAACAAGGCATTATAATACACTGGGAGATAAACAAGGCTTTATAATGCACTGGGAGATAAACAAGGCATTATAATACACTGGGAGATAAACATGGCATTATAATACACTGGGAGATAAACATGGCATTATAATACACTGGGAGACAAACATGGCATTACAATACACTGGGAGATAAACATGGCATTATAATACACTGGGAGATAAACACGGCAATACAATACACTGGGAGATAAACACCTCATTATAATACACTGGGGAGATAAACAAGGCATAATACACTGGGAGATCAACATGGCATTACAATACACTGGGAGATTACATTGCATTACAATACACTGGGAGATAAACATGGAATTACAATACACTGGGAGATAAACATCTCATTACAATACACTGGGAGATAAACGAGGCATTATTATACACTTGGAGTTAAACAAGGCATTATAATACACTGGGAGATAAACAAGGCATTATAATACACTGGGAGATAAACAAGGCATTATAATACACTGGGAGATAAACATGTCATGTCATTATAATACAGTGGGAGATAAACAAGGCATTATAATACACTGGGAGATAAACATGGCATAATAAACTGGGAGATAAACAAGGCATAATACACTGGGAGATAAACATGGCATTATAATACACTGGGAGATAAACAAGGCATTATAATACACTGGGAGATAAACATGGCATTATAATACACTGGGAGATAAACATGGCATTAAAATACACTGGGAGATAAACATGGCATTGTAATACACTGGGAGATAAACATGACATTATAATACACTGGGAGATAAACAAGTCATTATAATACACTGGGAGATAAACAAGTCATTATAATACACTGGGAGATAAACAAGGCATTATAATACACTGGGAGATAAACATGGCATTATAATACACTGGGAGATAAACATGGCATTATAATACACTGGGGAGATAAACATGGCATTATAATACACTGGGAGATAAACATGGCATTACAATACACTGGGAGATAAACATGGCATTATAATACACTGGGAGATAAACATGGCATTATAATACACTGGGAGATAAACATCTCATTATAATACACTGGGAGATAAACATGGCATTACAATACACTGGGAGATAAACAAGGCATTATAATACACTGGGAGATAAACAAGGCTTTATAATGCACTGGGAGATAAACAAGGCATTATAATACACTGGGAGATAAACATGGCATTATAATACACTGGGAGATAAACAAGGCATTATAATACACTGGGAGATAAACACGGCAATACAATACACTGGGAGATAAACACAGCATTATAATACACTGGGAGATAAACATGGCATTATAATACACTGGGAGATAAACAAGGCATTCTAATACACTGGGAGATAAACAAGGCATTATAATACACTGGGAGATAAACATGGCATTATAATACACTGGGAGATAAACAAGGCATTCTAATACACTGGGGAGATAAACAAGGCATTATAATACACTGTGAGATAAACATCTCATTATAATACACTGGGTGATAAACAAGGCATTATAATACACTGGGAGATAAACAAGGCATTACAATACACTGGGAGATAAACAAGGTATTATAATACACTGGGAGATAAACAAGGCATTATAATACACTGGGGAGATAAACAAGGCATTATAATACACTGGGGAGATAAACAAGGCATTACAATACACTGGGAGATAAACAAGGCATTATAATACACTGTGAGATAAACAAGGCATTATAATACACTGGGAGATAAACAAAGCATTATAATACACTGGGAGATAAACAAGGCATTATAATACACTGGGAGATAAACATGGCATTATAATACACTGGGGAGATAAACAAGGCATTACAATACACTGGGGAGATAAACAAGGCATTATAATACACTGTGAGATAAACAAGGCATTACAATACACTGGGAGATAAACAAGGCATTATAATACACTGGGAGATAAACATGGCATTACAATACACTGGGAGATAAACATGGCATTATAATACACTGGGAGATAAACAAGGCATTATAATACACTGGGAGATAAACATGGCATTACAATACACTGGGAGATAAACATGGCATTATAATACACTGGGAGATAAACAAGGCATTATAATACACTGGTAGATAAACAAGGCATTATAATACACTGGGAGATAAACATCTCATTATAATACACTGGGAGATAAACAAGGCATTATAATACACTGGGAGATAAACATCTCATTATAATACACTGGGAGATAAACAAGGCATTATAATACACTGGGAGATAAACAAGGCATTATAATACACTGGGAGATAAACAAGGCATTATAATACACTGGGAGATAAACATGGCATTACAATACACTGGGAGATTTACATGTCATTATAATACACTGGGAGAAAAACAAGGCATTAGAATACACTGGGATATAAACAAGGCATTATAATACACTGGGAGATAAACATCTCATTATAATACACTGGGGAGATAAACAAGGCAGTATAATACACTGGGAGATAAACACCTCATTATAATACACTGGGGAGATAAACAAGGCATAATACACTGGGAGATCAACATGGCATTACAATACACTGGGAGATTACATTGCATTACAATACACTGGGAGATAAACATGGAATTACAATACACTGGGAGATAAACATGGAATTATAATACACTGGGAGATAAACATGGCATTATAATACACTGGGAGATAAACAAGTCATTATAATACACTGGGAGATAAACAAGTCATTATAATACACTGGGAGATAAACAAGTCATTATAATACACTGGGAGATAAACAAGTCATTATAATACACTGGGAGATAAACAAGGCATTATAATACACTGGGAGATAAACATGGCATTATAATACACTGGGAGATAAACATGGCATTATAATACACTGGGAGATAAACATGGCATTATAATACACTGGGAGATAAACATGGAATTATAATACACTGGGAGATAAACATGGCATTATAATACACTGGGAGATAAACATGGCATTATAATACACTGGGAGATAAACATCTCATTATAATACACTGGGAGATAAACATGGCATTACAATACACTGGGAGATAAACAAGGCATTATAATACACTGGGAGATAAACAAGGCTTTATAATGCACTGGGAGATAAACAAGGCATTATAATACACTGGGAGATAAACATGGCATTATAATACACTGGGAGATAAACATGGCATTATAATACACTGGGAGACAAACATGGCATTACAATACACTGGGAGATAAACATGGCATTATAATACACTGGGAGATAAACACGGCAATACAATACACTGGGAGATAAACACAGCATTATAATACACTGGGAGATAAACATGGCATTATAATACACTGGGAGATAAACAAGGCATTCTAATACATTGGGAGATAAACAAGGCATTATAATACACTGGGAGATAAACATGGCATTATAATACACTGGGAGATAAACAAGGCATTCTAATACACTGGGGAGATAAACAAGGCATTATAATACACTGTGAGATAAACATCTCATTATAATACACTGGGTGATAAACAAGGCATTATAATACACTGGGAGATAAACAAGGCATTACAATACACTGGGAGATAAACAAGGTATTATAATACACTGGGAGATAAACAAGGCATTATAATACACTGGGAGATAAACAAGGCATTATAATACACTGGGAGATAAACAAGGCATTACAATACACTGGGAGATAAACAAGGCATTATAATACACTGTGAGATAAACAAGGCATTATAATACACTGGGAGATAAACAAAGCATTATAATACACTGGGAGATAAACAAGGCATTATAATACACTGGGGAGATAAACATGGCATTACAATACACTGGGAGATAAACATGGCATTATAATACACTGGGGAGATAAACAAGGCATTATAATACACTGGGGAGATAAACAAGGCATTATAATACACTGGGGAGATAAACATCTCATTATAATACACTGGGAGATAAACAAGGCATTATAATACACTGGGAGATAAACATCTCATTATAATACACTGGGAGATAAACAAGGCATTATAATACACTGGGAGATAAACAAGGCATTATAATACACTGGGAGATAAACAAGGCATTATAATACACTGGGAGATAAACATGGCATTACAATACACTGGGAGATCTACATGTCATTATAATACACTGGGAGAAAAACAAGGCATTAGAATACACTGGGATATAAACAAGGCATTATAATACACTGGGAGATAAACATCTCATTATAATACACTGGGAGATAAACAAGGCAGTATAATACACTGGGAGATAAACACCTCATTATAATACACTGGGAGATAAACAAGGCATAATACACTGGGAGATCAACATGGCATTACAATACACTGGGAGATTACATTGCATTACAATACACTGGGAGATAAACATGGAATTACAATACACTGGGAGATAAACATCTCATTACAATACACTGGGAGATAAACGAGGCATTATTATACACTTGGAGTTAAACAAGGCATTATAATACACTGGGAGATAAACAAGGCATTATAATACACTGGGAGATAAACAAGGCATTATAATACACTGGGAGATAAACATGTCATGTCATTATAATACACTGGGAGATAAACAAGGCATTATAATACACTGGGAGATAAACATGGCATAATAAACTGGGAGATAAACAAGGCATAATACACTGGGAGATAAACATGGCATTATAATACACTGGGAGATAAACAAGGCATTATAATACACTGGGAGATAAACATGGCATTATAATACACTGGGAGATAAACATGGCATTATAATACACTGGGAGATAAACAAGTCATTATAATACACTGGGAGATAAACAAGTCATTATAATACACTGGGAGATAAACAAGTCATTATAATACACTGGGAGATAAACAAGTCATTATAATACACTGGGAGATAAACAAGGCATTATAATACACTGGGAGATAAACATGGCATTATAATACACTGGGAGATAAACATGGCATTATAATACACTGGGAGATAAACATGGCATTATAATACACTGGGAGATAAACATGGAATTATAATACACTGGGAGATAAACATGGCATTATAATACACTGGGAGATAAACATGGCATTATAATACACTGGGAGATAAACATCTCATTATAATACACTGGGAGATAAACATGGCATTACAATACACTGGGGAGATAAACAAGGCATTATAATACACTGGGAGATAAACAAGGCTTTATAATGCACTGGGAGATAAACAAGGCATTATAATACACTGGGAGATAAACATGGCATTATAATACACTGGGAGATAAACATGGCATTATAATACACTGGGAGACAAACATGGCATTACAATACACTGGGAGATAAACATGGCATTATAATACACTGGGAGATAAACACGGCAATACAATACACTGGGGAGATAAACACAGCATTATAATACACTGGGAGATAAACATGGCATTATAATACACTGGGAGATAAACAAGGCATTCTAATACATTGGGAGATAAACAAGGCATTATAATACACTGGGAGATAAACATGGCATTATAATACACTGGGGAGATAAACAAGGCATTCTAATACACTGGGAGATAAACAAGGCATTATAATACACTGTGAGATAAACATCTCATTATAATACACTGGGTGATAAACAAGGCATTATAATACACTGGGAGATAAACAAGGCATTACAATACACTGGGAGATAAACAAGGTATTATAATACACTGGGAGATAAACAAGGCATTATAATACACTGGGAGATAAACAAGGCATTATAATACACTGGGAGATAAACAAGGCATTACAATACACTGGGAGATAAACAAGGCATTATAATACACTGTGAGATAAACAAGGCATTATAATACACTGGGAGATAAACAAAGCATTATAATACACTGGGAGATAAACAAGGCATTATAATACACTGGGAGATAAACATGGCATTACAATACACTGGGAGATAAACATGGCATTATAATACACTGGGAGATAAACAAGGCATTATAATACACTGGGAGATAAACAAGGCATTATAATACACTGGGAGATAAACATCTCATTATAATACACTGGGGAGATAAACAAGGCATTATAATACACTGGGAGATAAACATCTCATTATAATACACTGGGAGATAAACAAGGCATTATAATACACTGGGAGATAAACAAGGCATTATAATACACTGGGAGATAAACAAGGCATTATAATACACTGGGAGATAAACATGGCATTACAATACACTGGGAGATCTACATGTCATTATAATACACTGGGAGAAAAACAAGGCATTAGAATACACTGGGATATAAACAAGGCATTATAATACACTGGGAGATAAACATCTCATTATAATACACTGGGAGATAAACAAGGCAGTATAATACACTGGGAGATAAACACCTCATTATAATACACTGGGAGATAAACAAGGCATAATACACTGGGAGATCAACATGGCATTACAATACACTGGGAGATTACATTGCATTACAATACACTGGGAGATAAACATGGAATTACAATACACTGGGAGATAAACATCTCATTACAATACACTGGGAGATAAACGAGGCATTATTATACACTTGGAGTTAAACAAGGCATTATAATACACTGGGGAGATAAACAAGGCATTATAATACACTGGGAGATAAACAAGGCATTATAATACACTGGGAGATAAACATGTCATGTCATTATAATACACTGGGAGATAAACAAGGCATTATAATACACTGGGAGATAAACATGGCATAATAAACTGGGAGATAAACAAGGCATAATACACTGGGAGATAAACATGGCATTATAATACACTGGGAGATAAACAAGGCATTATAATACACTGGGAGATAAACATGGCATTATAATACACTGGGAGATAAACATGGCATTATAATACACTGGGAGATAAACATGGCATTGTAATACACTGGGAGATAAACATGACATTATAATACACTGGGAGATAAACAAGTCATTATAATACACTGGGAGATAAACAAGTCATTATAATACACTGGGAGATAAACAAGTCATTATAATACACTGGGAGATAAACAAGGCATTATAATACACTGGGGAGATAAACATGGCATTATAATACACTGGGAGATAAACATGGCATTATAATACACTGGGAGATAAACATGGCATTATAATACACTGGGAGATAAACATGGAATTATAATACACTGGGAGATAAACATGGCATTATAATACACTGGGAGATAAACATGGCATTATAATACACTGGGAGATAAACATCTCATTATAATACACTGGGAGATAAACATGGCATTACAATACACTGGGAGATAAACATGGCATTATAATACACTGGGAGATAAACACGGCAATACAATACACTGGGAGATAAACACAGCATTATAATACACTGGGAGATAAACATGGCATTATAATACACTGGGAGATAAACAAGGCATTCTAATACACTGGGAGATAAACAAGGCATTATAATACACTGGGAGATAAACATGGCATTATAATACACTGGGGAGATAAACAAGGCATTCTAATACACTGGGAGATAAACAAGGCATTATAATACACTGGGAGATAAACAAGGCATTCTAATACACTGTGAGATAAACATCTCATTATAATACACTGGGTGATAAACAAGGCATTATAATACACTGGGAGATGAACAAGGCATTACAATACACTGGGAGATAAACAAGGTATTATGATACACTGGGAGATAAACAAGGCATTATAATACACTGGGAGATAAACAAGGCATTATAATACACTGGGAGATAAACAAGGCATTACAATACACTGGGAGATAAACAAGGCATTATAATACACTGTGAGATAAACAAGGAATTATAATACACTGGGAGATAAACAAAGCATTATAATACACTGGGAGATAAACAAGGCATTATAATACACTGGGAGATAAACATGGCATTACAATACACTGGGAGATAAACATGGCATTATAATACACTGGGAGATAAACAAGGCATTATAATACACTGGGAGATAAACAAGGCATTATAATACACTGGGAGATAAACATCTCATTATAATACACTGGGAGATAAACACGGCATTATAATACACTGGGAGATAAACATCTCATTATAATACACTGGGAGATAAACAAGGCATTATAATACACTGGGAGATAAACAAGGCATTATAATACACTGGGGAGATAAACAAGGCATTATAATACACTGGGAGATAAACATGGCATTACAATACACTGGGAGATAAACAAGGCATTAGAATACACTGGGATATAAACAAGGCATTATAATACACTGGGAGACAAACATGGCATTACAATACACTGGGAGATAAACATGGCATTATAATACACTGGGAGATAAACACGGCAATACAATACACTGGGAGATAAACACAGCATTATAATACACTGGGAGATAAACATGGCATTATAATACACTGGGGAGATAAACAAGGCATTCTAATACACTGGGAGATAAACAAGGCATTATAATACACTGGGAGATAAACATGGCATTATAATACACTGGGAGATAAACAAGGCATTCTAATACACTGGGGAGATAAACAAGGCATTATAATACACTGTGAGATAAACATCTCATTATAATACACTGGGTGATAAACAAGGCATTATAATACACTGGGAGATGAACAAGGCATTACAATACACTGGGAGATAAACAAGGTATTATAATACACTGGGAGATAAACAAGGCATTATAATACACTGGGAGATAAACAAGGCATTATAATACACTGGGAGATAAACAAGGCATTACAATACACTGGGGAGATAAACAAGGCATTATAATACACTGTGAGATAAACAAGGCATTATAATACACTGGGAGATAAACAAAGCATTATAATACACTGGGAGATAAACAAGGCATTATAATACACTGGGAGATAAACATGGCATTACAATACACTGGGGAGATAAACATGGCATTATAATACACTGGGAGATAAACAAGGCATTATAATACACTGGGGAGATAAACAAGGCATTATAATACACTGGGGAGATAAACATCTCATTATAATACACTGGGAGATAAACAAGGCATTATAATACACTGGGAGATAAACATCTCATTATAATACACTGGGAGATAAACAAGGCATTATAATACACTGGGAGATAAACAAGGCATTATAATACACTGGGAGATAAACAAGGCATTATAATACACTGGGAGATAAACATGGCATTACAATACACTGGGAGATAAACAAGGCATTAGAATACACTGGGATATAAACAAGGCATTATAATACACTGGGAGATAAACATCTCATTATAATACACTGGGAGATAAACAAGGCAGTATAATACACTGGGAGATAAACACCTCATTATAATACACTGGGAGATAAACAAGGCATAATACACTGGGAGATCAACATGGCATTACAATACACTGGGAGATAAACATGGCATTACAATACACTGGGAGATAAACATGGAATTACAATACACTGGGAGATAAACATCTCATTACAATACACTGGGGAGATAAACGAGGCATTATTATACACCTGGAGATAAACAAGGCATTATAATACACTGGGAGATAAACAAGGCATTATAATACACTGGGAGATAAACAAGGCATTATAATACACTGGGAGATAAACATGTCATGTCATTATAATACACTGGGAGATAAACAAGGCATTATAATACACCGGGAGATAAACATGGCATAATAAACTGGGAGATAAACAAGGCATAATACACTGGGAGATAAACATGGCATTATAATACACTGCGAGATAAACAAGGCATTATAATACACTGGGAGATAAACATGGCATTATAATACACTGGGAGATAAACATCTCATTATAATACACTGGGAGATAAACAAGGCAGTATAATACACTGGGAGATAAACATGTCATGTCATTATAATACACTGGGGAGATTAACAAGGCATTATAATACACACCGGGAGATAAACATGGCATAATAAACTGGGAGATAAACAAGGCATAATACACTGGGAGATAAACATGGCATTACAATACACTGGGAGATAAACAAGGCATTATAATACACTGGGAGATAAACATCTCATTATAATACACTGGGAGATAAACAAGGCATTATAATACACCGGGAGATAAACATGGCATAATAAACTGGGAGATAAACATGGCATTACAATACACTGGGGAGATAAACAAGGCATTAGAATACACTGGGATATAAACAAGGCATTATAATACACTGGGAGATAAACATCTCATTATAATACACTGGGAGATAAACAAGGCAGTATAATACACTGGGAGATAAACACCTCATTATAATACACTGGGAGATAAACAAGGCATAATACACTGGGGAGATCAACATGGCATTACAATACACTGGGAGATAAACATGGCATTACAATACACTGGGAGATAAACATGGAATTACAATACACTGGGAGATAAACATCTCATTACAATACACTGGGAGATAAACGAGGCATTATTATACACCTGGAGATAAACAAGGCATTATAATACACTGGGAGATAAACAAGGCATTATAATACACTGGGGAGATAAACAAGGCATTATAATACACTGGGAGATAAACATGTCATGTCATTATAATACACTGGGAGATAAACAAGGCATTATAATACACCGGGAGATAAACATGGCATAATAAACTGGGAGATAAACAAGGCATAATACACTGGGAGATAAACATGGCATTATAATACACTGCGAGATAAACAAGGCATTATAATACACTGGGAGATAAACATGGCATTATAATACACTGGGAGATAAACAAGTCATTATAATACACTGGGAGATAAACAAGGCATTATAATACACTGGGAGATAAACATGGCATTATAATACACTGGGAGATAAACATGGCATTATAATACACTGGGAGATAAACATGGAATTATAATACACTGGGAGATAAACATGGCATTATAATACACTGGGAGATAAACATGGCATTATAATACACTGGGAGACAAACATGGCATTACAATACACTGGGAGATAAACATGGCATTATAATACACTGGGAGATAAACACGGCAATACAATACACTGGGAGATAAACACAGCATTATAATACACTGGGAGATAAACATGGCATTATAATACACTGGGGAGATAAACAAGGCATTCTAATACACTGGGAGATAAACAAGGCATTATAATACACTGGGAGATAAACATGGCATTATAATACACTGGGAGATAAACAAGGCATTCTAATACACTGGGGAGATAAACAAGGCATTATAATACACTGTGAGATAAACATCTCATTATAATACACTGGGTGATAAACAAGGCATTATAATACACTGGGGAGATGAACAAGGCATTACAATACACTGGGAGATAAACAAGGTATTATAATACACTGGGAGATAAACAAGGCATTATAATACACTGGGAGATAAACAAGGCATTATAATACACTGGGGAGATAAACAAGGCATTACAATACACTGGGAGATTAACAAGGCATTATAATACACTGTGAGATAAACAAGGCATTATAATACACTGGGGAGATAAACAAAGCATTATAATACACTGGGGAGATAAACAAGGCATTTTAATACACTGGGAGATAAACATGGCATTACAATACACTGGGAGATAAACATGGCATTATAATACACTGGGAGATAAACAAGGCATTATAATACACTGGGGAGATAAACAAGGCATTATAATACACTGGGAGATAAACATCTCATTATAATACACTGGGAGATAAACAAGGCATTATAATACACTGGGAGATAAACATCTCATTATAATACACTGGGAGATAAACAAGGCATTATAATACACTGGGAGATAAACAAGGCATTATAATACACTGGGAGATAAACATCTCTATAATACACTGGGAGATAAACAAGGCATTATAATACACTGGGGAGATAAACAAGGAAACCGTGATTATAACAGACTGGTAGATTATCCTCGCAAGGTGAGTTTTTGAAAACAGGGGTGCCAATAATTTTGGGCACGTATCTTTTGAGAACAAAAAGTATTACTTGCTGAACAAAATCTCTCCCTCTGAGCAATTATATTAGTATAAAATAATATAATTTACGAGTGTAAGCCTATAATATAGCTCAGTATTTGGTATTATATATATATATATTATACAGTCTTTGTTGCTCAACTTTATCAATGGTGCCAATAATTACGGACCTGTCTCTACATAGCAATGGCTTACTGTGGACTTTAACACCTTCTTGCAAAGCAACAGAGGTGGTTGTTTGTGGTCGTCACAGGTGTTTAGTGTTTCACCCCTGATGGAAACCCCCATGACACTAGAGCCAACGTTAACCTACAACCTTGGTGACACCCCTGGTGTGGGGTCGGTCTCAGGTCGACGTGCAGCATAACACTGTCCTCCTGGACAAATCGGATTATGTCATCAGTCCAACACATCCTGAGAGATGAATATTTAACGGCTGATAAGTTCCTGGAAAGAATGATAAGGATTTGTAATTACTTTTAAGGTCTAGGAAATGTGGGTGTGTGAGTGTATAAAGTGTGAGAGAGAGAATCATAATTGATTTAATTGCTGATTTATTAAGTTATTGCCGAGCAACAGAGTGGGGTATGAGACTCTGGATCAATGATGAGCAATGAGAAACAGAGTGGGGTATGAGACTCTGGATCAATGATGAGCAATGAGCAACAGAGTGGGGTATGAGACTCTGGATCAATGATGAGCAATGAGCAACAGAGTGGGGTATGAGACTCTGGACCAATGATGAGCAGAGTGGGGTATGAGACTCTGGACCAATGATGAGCAGAGTGGGGTATGAGACACTGGACTAATGAGCAACAGAGTGGGGTATGAGCCACTGGATCAATGATGAGCAACAGAGTGGGGTATGAGACACTGGATCAATGATGAGCAATGAGCAACAGAGTGGGGTATGAGACACTGGATCAACGATGAGCAATGAGCAACAGAGTGGGGTATGAGACACTGGATCAATGATGAGCAATGAGCAACAGAGTGGGGTATGAGTCACTGGATCAATGATGAGCAATGAGCAACAGAGTGGGGTATGAGACACTGGATCAACGATGAGCAATGAGCAACAGAGTGGGGTATGAGACTCTGGATCAACGATGAGCAATGAGCAACAGAGTGGGGTATGAGACACTGGATCAACGATGAGCAATGAGCAACAGAGTGGGGTATGAGACACTGGATCAACGATGAGCAATGAGCAACAGAGTGGGGTATGAGACTCTGGATCAACGATGAGCAATGAGCAACAGAGTGGGGTATGAGACACTGGATCAATGATGAGCAATGAGCAACAGAGTGGGGTATGAGACACTGGATCAACGATGAGCAATGAGCAACAGAGTGGGGTATGAGACACTGGATCAACGATGAGCAATGAGCAACAGAGTGGGGTATGAGACACTGGATCAACGATGAGCAATGAGCAACAGAGTGGGGTATGAGACTCTGGATCAACGATGAGCAATGAGCAACAGAGTGGGGTATGAGACTCTGGATCAACGATGAGCAATGAGCAACAGAGTGGGGTATGAGACTCTGGATCAACGATGAGCAATGAGCAACAGAGTGGGGTATGAGACACTGGATCAATGATGAGCAATGAGCAACAGAGTGAGGTATGAGACACTGGATCAACGATGAGCAATGAGCAACAGAGTGGGGTATGAGACTCTGGACCAATGATGAGCAGAGTGGGGTATGAGACACTGGATCAATGATGAGCAATGAGCAACAGAGTGGGGTATGAGCCACATGGACATAAATAAATGTCATATGAAGCATAGTTGGGCAAAACTTCCCGAAAACAAAACAAACTGCAAATGTATCCAACCAGAGTGTAGAGTCACAGGCTTGGAATATTGGACCAAATACTCAACTTCTGACTACTTTAATACATTATAAGTGAATTTGTCAAAATATTAGACTTCTTCACGTGGGGGGGGTGGTGGCGGCTTGATACATAAAGTGCTTTTATTTCTAAACAGTAAAACAGATGTAAACTCAGCAACAGAAAAAGAAACGTCCTCTCACTGTCAACTGCGTTTATTTTCAGCAAACTTAACGTGTGTAAATATTTGTATGAACATAACAAGATTCAACAACTGAGACATAAACTGAACAAGTTCCACAGACATGTGACTAACAGAAATGGAATAATGTGTCCCTGAACAAAGGGGGGGGGGGTCAAAATCAAAAGTAACAGTCGGTATCTGGTGTGGCCACCAGCTGCATTAAGTAATGCAGTGCATCTCCTCATGGACTGCACCAGATTTGCCAGTTCTTGCTGTGAGATGTTACCCCACTCTTCCACCAAGGCACATGCAAGTTCCCGGACATTTCTGGCCCTAGCCCTCACCCTCCGATCCAACAGGTCCCAGACGTGCTCAATGGGATTGAGATCCGGGCTCTTCGCTGGCCATGGCAGAACACTGACATTCCTGTCTTGCAGGAAATCACGCACAGAACGAGTAGTATGGCTGGTGGCATTGTCATGCTGGAGGGTCATGTCAGGATGAGCCTGCAGGAAGGGTACCACATGAGGGAGGAGGATGTCTTCCCTGTAACGCACAGCGTTGAGATTGCCTGCAATGACAACAAGCTCAGTCCGATGATGCTGTGACACATCGCCCCAGACCATGACTGACCCTCCACCTCCAAATCGATCCCGCTCCAGAGTACAGGCCTCGGTGTAACGCTCATTCCTTCGACAATAAACGCGAATCCGACCATCACCCCTGGTGAGACAAAACCACGACTCATCAGTGAAGAGTACTTTTGCCAGTCCTGTCTGGTCCAGCGACGGTGGGTTTGTGCCCATAGGCGACGTTGTTGCCGGTGATGTCTGGTGAGGACCTGCCTTACAACAGGCCTCAGTCCAGCCTCTCTCAGCCTATTGCGGACAGTCTGAGCACTGATGGAGGGATTGTGCGTTCCCTGGTGTAACTCAGGCAGTTGTTGTTGCCATCCTGTACCTGTCCCGCAGGTGTGATATTCAGATGTATCGGGGTCAGGAGGAATAGTACAGTTTGTTGATCCGTTCCTGGAAAGAATAAGGATCGATCGAGGAAGGACTCACGATCTGGAAAATAAAGTACTGCTGTAAAATACTGAAAATCAAAACACAGACTGATCAAGGTACAGTGTCCTTCCACTCCCTAATCTAATCTACATTAATGATGTGTGTGTGTGTGTGTGTGTGTGTGTGTGTGTGTGTGTGTGTGTGTGTGTGTGTGTGTGTGTGTTGATTTCCAACTGGAAGAGTAGATTTGGTTTGCTATCAACCAACATCATGTCCCCGTATAGTGTAAGAGGCACAGAGAAGACGTGTTTAGTCTGGAACTACCGCTGAGTTTCTAACATCTCCTAAATGTGTATATACTGCTAGCATATCACTGGATAAAAGCCACTTCAATGCCCCTCCAACTGGTCATTACTAATGTCAAACGCGTCCGTCGCCTCTGGCTAGCGTGAAACAAGCCCGTCGCCTCTGGCTAGCGTGACAAACGCGCCCGTCGCCTCTGGCTAGCGTGACAAACGCGCCCGTCGCCTCTGGCTAAGCGTGACAAACGCGCCCGTCGCCTCTGGGTAGCGTGACAAACGCGCCCGTCGCCTCTGGCTAGCGTGACAAACGCGTCCGTCGCCTCTGGCTAGCGTGACAAACGCGTCCGTCGCCTCTGGCTAGCGTGAAAACCACGTCCGTCGCCTCTGACTTCTCCCACATGCTTATCTGACTAAACTCCACTCTCTTGGTGAAGGAAGTTTTCTGACTCGGCAGACGGAGTGGAGCAGAGACCAGGCTTTGTGGAATTCATCTCAGATGACATCAAATTCGCCCCAACATCAATACTTCAAAAACAATTTAAATGATGAAAACGCTTATCTTGAACCTATGTTTGTCCCCTTTGTTAGTTGCGTGCCTTTGTTTGATGAAATCCATTTAAAAAAAAATTCTCTCAATAAACGTTAATCAAAAACAACCATAGACTATTTGCTCAATGACGTGGATCTAAAATGGAAAGTCACAGAAAATACCGATGATCCGATGATGAATCTCAACAAGGAAACAAGTCCGTGGCTGTATCTAATTAATGTTTATTGAACAACAACAAAAAAAAAAAGTAAGGATTTCATCTAACAAAGAATCAGTTCTTTTTTTTAACGCTATAATTTGTTTGGGAGCATGAAAGCTGTAGTTTAATGGTTGACGCTGCTGCTTGTTTGCCATTAGTTCTCAACAAGTTCAAAGCACTTGAACGCACACAAATCGTTGACCCAGTTTGCAAGCAATATTCCCCCCTCAAACCCACCAGGTTCCCACTTGTTATGAATACAGCTTAATACCACTATCAGGAGGAAACACCCACTTGGCAAGAAAAACTCGTACTTATTAAAATTCAAGACGCTTTCGCAAATCATGAACAGACAGATCTAGCCAGCTGGAAGCTATTTCCAGTCTGTAAATATCTCTGTGGTTGGCTGGCTATCCCCATGCAAGCTGTGGTGTGGTGTGGTGTTGACTATGGAACTAGGTATCTACTGCCACCTAGCGGTTGGCTTTCTCCCCAGGCGACATGGCTCAGTTTGAGTTGGCTTTCTCCCCAGGTGACATGGGTCAGTGTGAGCCTCCTAGAGGTTGGCTTTCTCCCCAGGCGACATGGCTCAGTGTGAGCCTCCTAGAGGTTGGCTTTCTCCCCAGGAGACACGGCTCAGTGTGAGCCTCCTAGAGGTTGGCTTTCTCCCCAGGCGACACGGCTCAGTTTGAGCCTCCTAGAGGTTGGCTTTCTCCCCAGGCGACATGGCTCAGTTTGAGCCTCCTAGAGGTTGGCTTTCTCCCCAGGCGACATGGCTCAGTGTGAGCCTCCTAGAGGTTGGCTTTCTCCCCAGGCGACACGGCTCAGTTTGAGCCTCCTAGAGGTTGGCTTTCTCCCCAGGCGACATGGCTCAGTGTGAGCCTCCTAGAGGTTGGCTTTCTCCCCAGGCGACATGGCTCAGTGTGAGCCTCCTAGAGGTTGGCTTTCTCCCCAGGAGACATGGCTCAGTGTGAGCCTCCTAGAGGTTGGCTTTCTCCCCAGGCGACATGGCTCAGTTTGAGCCTCCTAGAGGTTGGCTTTCTCCCCAGGCGACACGGCTCAGTTTGAGCCTCCTAGAGGTTGGCTTTCTCCCCAGGCGACATGGCTCAGTGTGAGCCACCTAGCGGTTGGCTTTCTCCCCAGGCGACATGGCTCAGTGTGTGCCACCTAGCGGTTGGCTTTCTCCCCAGGCGACATGGCTCAGTGTGTGCCACCTAGCGGTTGGCTTTCTCCCCAGGCGACATGGCTCAGTGTGTGCCACCTAGCGGTTGGCTTTCTCCCCAGGAGACATGGCTCAGTGTGAGCGCAGCGCTTTTATTCTAGCTTGTCTGGAACGCCCCCATTAAAGTGCTGCACTTCCTGCTTCTCTCCGAACCAGGAAATAAACAAGTCGGTGGTCGGGTTTAATTTAACAGGCGGTGTAAGGCTACAGAGCCCTTTTATAAAGAAAATAGCCATCGAATTATAGCTATTTGGACAAGTTATCGCCTGTCACCATGGCCGGCTTCTTCAAGAAAAAGACAGTAGATGGTAAGTGTACACCGACTCGGTATTTCAGCTAGCCGACATTAGCAAAGTTAGCTTCAGTCGCTTATAATCCGAGAGTGTAAAACTTAACGTTACACACTAGTCTCTAACAGGTAGGCTCAGCATTACTGAACATTCCTATTACAAGTCAAAATGTTGAATAAACTTAATGTTTTTCCTTATTTTAACTAGTTTTTGTCGTTTAAATAGGAGGTAATCTGAGAGGAGGGGGAAAAACACAGGGAAGTGTTATTAGCCAGCCTTTCAATACTCTGGTCTGTATAGAGAACCACAGAGTTATAACACCAATAACGTAGCAGTATGTTGGTCCTTCTGGCCGGAGTAGGTGGCGATACGGTATCCACAGGAAACGTTTGCTCTGCCCGACGTTTTGCGGTCCAGGTAGGTTCTGTCACTTGGATTTTCAGTCTCTTCATGCATAGAGACCCACATGATGATGATGATGATGGTGCTGCTGCTGTAAAATCCCCTCAGCGGATCTCTCGTCTGTCTCCTCTCTCTCTCAATTCAAAGGGCTACATTGTCATGGGAAACGGATGTTTTGGCTATGACCAAAACAACTGATATAAACAATAACAATTGTTTCTCTCGCTCTCTTCTCCTCTCTGTGTTTGCCAAGTACTTATCTTGTAGTCTTCTCTCCCACCGCTACCAAGGCCAAGTACTTATCTTGTAGTCTTCTCTCCCACTTTCCCCGCTACCAAGGCCCTCTTCACAGGAAGTACTTATCTTGTAGTCTTCTCTCCCATCGCTACCAAGGCCAAGTACTTATCTTGTAGTCTTCTCTCCCACCGCTACCAAGGCCTAGTACTTATCTTGTAGTCTTCTCTCCCATCGCTACCAAGGCCTAGTACTTATCTTGTAGTCTTCTCTCCCATCGCTACCAAGGCCAAGTACTTATCTTGTAGTCTTCTCTCCCATCGCTACCAAGGCCAAGTACTTATCTTGTAGTCTTCTCTCCCACCGCTGTGTCTAGATGTGATAAAGGAGCAGACCAAAGAGCTGAGAGGAACCCAGAGACAGAACTTCCCTGGAGAAACAGGAAAAACAACTGGTGGGTGTGTAGTAGTAGTCTGTTCTCACAAGCCCTGCAAAGTCCAGTAGTGAATACAGAGAGTATCTGAGTCATGGATAATGTACAGTATTCAGACCGCCTCAATCTACACACACACACACACACACACACAATACTGCATAATGACAAAGCAAAAAAACAGATTTCGACATTTTTACCTAGTTATAAAAATAACTGAAATATCACATTTTACATCAGTATTCAGACCCTTTACTCAGTACCCTTTCCCTCGATCCTGACAAGTCTCCCAGTCCCTGCCACTGAAAAACATCCCCACAGCATGATGCTGCCACCACCATGCTTCACCGTAGGGATGGTATTGGCCAGTGATGAGTGGTGCCTGGTTTCCTCCAGACGTGACGCTTGGCATTCAGGCCAAAGAGTTAAATATGGGTCCGTTAGGTGTCTTTTGGTAAACTCCAAGCGGGCTGTCATGTGCCTTTTACTGAGGGGCTTCTGTCTGGCCACGCTACCATAAAGGCCTGATTGGTGGAGTGCTGCAGAGATGGTTGTCCTTCTGGAAGGTTCTCCCATCTCCACAGAGGAACTCTGGAGCTCTGTCAGAGTGACCATCGGGTTCTTGGTCACCTCCCTGACCAAGGCCCTTCTCCCCCGATTGCTCAGTTTGGCCGGGCGGCCAGCTCTTAGGAAGAGTCTTGGTGGTTCCAAACTTCTTCCATTTCAGAATGATGGAGACCACTGTGTTTTTGGGGATCTTCAATGCAGCAGAAATGTTTTGGTACCCTTCCCCAGATCTGTGCCTCGACATAATCCTGTCTCGGAGCTCTACAGACAATTCCTTCGACCTCATGGCTTGGTTTTTGCTCTGACATGCACTGTCAACTGTGGGACCTTATATAGACAGGTGTGTGCCTTTCCAAATCATGTCCAATCTTATTGAATTTACCCCAGGTGGACTCCAATCAAGTTGTAGAAACATCTCAAGGATGATCAATGGAAACAGGATGCACCTGAGCTCAATTTCAAGTCTCATAGCAAAAGGTCTGAATACTTATGTAAATAATGTTTCTGTTTTTTTAAATTTGTAATACATTTGTAAAAATGTCTAAACCTGTTTTCGCTTCGTCATTATGGGGTATTGTGTGTAGATTGATGAGGAAAAAAACATTAGTTAGTCCATTTTAGAATAAGGCTGTAACGTAAGAAAATGTGTAAAAAGTCAAGGGGTGTGAATTCTTTCCGGATGCGCTGTAGGTCTATGTGGAAAACACCTACCTTGAGCATGTTTGATATCATTACATTCATGCCAAACATAACAATGGAGTGACAAGAAGTTGGTATAATGGCACAAACAGGCTGGGACCCAGGCTAGTCAGCTCCAGGTTGTTGTCTTGGTTTCCAGCTTTGTCTTTTGTATACAGTACCCACCACCACGCTGGGCATTGTATATTGGGTCGGCAGGTAGCCTAGTGGTTAGAGCGTTGGACTTGTAACCCGAAAGGTTGCAAGATCGAATCCCCGAGCTGACAAGGTAAAAATCTGTCGTTCTTGTGATGTCATTATGGGGTCTTGTGATGTCATTATGGGGTGTTGTGATGTCATTATGGGGTGTTGTGATGTCATTATGGGGTACTGTGTGTAGATCGATGAGGGGGGGAACGATTTAATACATTTTAGAATAAGGCTGTAACAAAATGTGGGGAAAGGTCCACGGGGTCTGAATACTTTCCGGATGCACGCTGTCTCCCAGGAGATGGAGATTAAGAAGATGGCGAAGACTGGGAACAAGGAGGCGTGTACCATCCTGGCCAAGCAGCTGATTCAGCTGAGGAGACAGAAGAACAGAAGCTACGCCGTGGGTTCAAAGGTCACCTCCATGTCCTCTCAGACCAAACTCATGAACTCTCAGATGAAGATGGCAGGGGCCATGGCTACCACGACCAAAGTAAGTGTGGATCAGTGGGCTGCTTCTCTATGTCTCTCCTGTCTGTCTGTGTCTGTCTTCCTTTTGCAAAGTGTTACCAGACCATGTGACTCTCCTCTCCTCTCCCTCTCCTCTCCTCTCCCCTCCCCTCCCCTCCCTCTCCCTCTCCCTCTCCCCCTCCCCTCCCCTCCCCTCCCCTCCCCTCCCTCTCCCTCTCCCGTCTCAGACTATGCAGGCTGTCAATAAGAAGATGGACCCTCAGAAGATGCAACAGACCATGCAGAACTTCCAGAAGGAGAACATGAAGATGGAGATGTCAGAGGAGCTGAGTAAGACTGGATCTATATTACACATTCTATGTTGTTGTCCTCATGATGATAAGACTGGATCTATGACACATTCTATGTTGTTGTCTCATGATGATAAGACTGGATCTATGTTACACATTCTATGTTGTTGTCCTCATGATGATAAGACTGGATCTATGTTACATTCTATGTTGTTGTCCTCATGATGAGTAAGACTGGATCTATATTACACATTCTATGTTGTTGTCCTCATGATGATAAGACTGGATCTATGTTACACATTCTATGCTGTTGTCCTCATGATGATAAGACTGGATCTATGTTACACATTCTATGCTGTTGTCCTCATGATGATAAGACTGGATCTATGTTACACATTCTATGCTGTTGTCCTCATGATGATAAGACTGGATCTATGTTACACATTCTATGCTGTTGTCCTCATGATGATAAGACTGGATCTATGTTACACATTCTATGGTTGTCCTCATGATGATAAGACTGGATCTATGTTACACATTCTATGCTGTTGTCCTCATGATGATAAGACTGGATCTATGTTACACATTCTATGTTGTTGTCCTCATGATGATAAGACTGGATCTATGTTACACATTCTATGTTATTGTCCTCATGATGATAAGACATAATATTATTACCTATATAGTATAATATTATTACCTATATAGTGTACTATTATTACCTATATAGTGTACTATTATTACCTATATAGTGTACTATTATTACCTATATAGTATAATATTATTACCTATATAGTATAATATTATTACCTATATAGTGTACTATTATTACCTATATAGTGTACTGTTATTACCTATATAGTGTACTGTTATTACCTATATAGTGTACTGTTATTACCTATATAGTGTACTGTTATTACCTATATAGTGTACTATTATTACCTATATAGTGTACTATTATTACCTATATAGTGTACTATTATTACCTATATAGTGTACTATTATTACCTATATAGTGTACTATTATTACCTATATAGTGTACTATTATTACCTATATAGTGTACTATTATTACCTATATAGTGTACTATTATTACCTATATAGTGTACTATTATTACCTATATAGTGTACTATTATTACCTATATAGTGTACTATTATTACCTATATAGTGTACTGTTATTACCTATATAGTGTACTTTATTACCTATATAGTGTACTATTATTACCTATATAGTGTACTGTTATTACCTATATAGTGTACTGTTATTACCTATATAGTGTACTATTATTACCTATATAGTGTACTGTTATTACCTATATAGTGTACTGTTATTACCTATATAGTGTACTGTTATTACCTATATAGTGTACTGTTATTACCTATATAGTGTACTGTTATTACCTATATAGTGTACTATATGCTGTTATTACCTATATAGTGTACTGTTATTACCTATATAGTGTACTATATGCTATTATTACCTATATAGTGTACTACATTTGACCAGAGCCCTATTGCTCTGTGACCAATGGTTTCATCTGAAATGACACCCTGTCCCCTATATAGGGCCCTGGTAGACAGTAGTGGACTATATAGGGCCCATGGTAGACGGTAGTGGACTATATAGGGGATATATGTAGTCGTGTGCCATTTTGGACAACACCATTGTCATTATCAAGAAGCCCCTCCCCATGTCACTCATGTGTCCATATATGGCACCAGTCAACAGTTTGGACACACCTACTCATTCATGGGTTTTTCTTTATTTTGACTATTTTCTACATTGTAGAATAATAGTGAAGACATCAAAACTATGAAATAACACATATGGAATCATGTAGTAACCAAAAAAAGTGTTAAACAAAATACATTTGAGATTCTTCAAAGTAGCCACCCTTTGCCTTGACAGCGTTGCACACTCTTGACATTCTCTCAACCAGCTTCATGAGGTAGTCACCTGGAATGCATTTCAATTAACAGTTGTGCCTTGTTAAAAGTTAATTTGTGGAATTTCTTTCCTTCTTAATGCATTTCAGCCAATCAGTTGTGTTGTGACAAGGTAGGGGTGGTATACAGAAGATGACCCTATTTGGTAAAATACCAAGTCCATATTATGGCAGGGAACAGCTCAAATAAGCAAAGAGAAACAACAGTCCATCATTACTTTAAGACGAGAAGGTCAGTCAATCTGGAATATTTCAAGTACTTTGAAAGTTTCTTCAAGTGCAGTCACAAAAACCATCAAGCGCTATGATGAAACTGGCTCTCATGAGGACCGCCACAGGAAAGGAAGACCCAGAGTTACCTCTGCTGCAGAGGATAAATTCATTAGTTACCAGCCTCAGAAATTGCAGCCCAAATAAATGCTTCACAGAGTTCAAGTAACAGACATCTCAACATCAACTGTTCAGAGGAGACTGTGTGAATCAGGCCCTTCATGGTTGAACTGCTACAAAGAAACCACTACTAAAGGACACCAATAAGAAGAAGAGACTTGCTTGGGCCAAGAAACACGAGCAATGGACATTAGACCGGAGGAAATGTTTGGTTCCAACCACTGTGTCTTTGAGACGCAGAGTAGGTGAACGGATGATCTATTTGTGGTTCCCAAATTGAAGCATGGAGGAGGAGGTGTGGGGGTGCTTTGCTGGTGTCTGTGATTTATTTAGAATTTAAAGCACACTTAACCAACATGGCCTCCACAATCACCTGACCTCAACCCAATTGAGATGGTTTGGGATGAGATGGACAGCAGAGTGAAAAGAAAAGCAGTCGACAAGTGCTCAGCATATGTGGGAACTCCTTCAAGACTGTTGGAAAAACATTCCATTTGAAGCTTGTTGAGAAAATGCCAAGAGTGTGGCAAAGCTGTCATCAAGACAAAGGGTGGCTATTTTTGAAAATCTCAAATATAAAATATATTTTGATTTGTTTAACACTTTTTTTTTTGGTTACTACATGATTATTTCATAGTTTTGATGTCTTAACTATTATTCTACAATGTAGAAAATTGTAAAAATAAAGAAAAACCCTTGAATGAGTAGGTGTGTCCAAACTTCTGACCGGGTAGAGTGTGTGTGTGTGTGTGTGTGTGTGTGTGTGTGTGTGTGTGTGTGTTTTTTTTTTTTTTTATGACAAGGGATGTTTTATAGGACTCTTCTCTCTCTGTCCCCTCCTCTCAGTTAACGATACGCTGGATGAGATCTTTGAGGCATCTGGAGATGAGGAGGAGTCTGACAGCATCGTTAACCAGGTTCTGGACGAGATCGGCATCGAGATATCAGGAAAGGTGAGACATTATTAGTATTTATTGGGAAATATAATGTGTTATCAATGATGTACCTGATTTATTTATTTAATAAAGGCAGAATAAATCTGGAGACTAAACCCTGATATTGGGAACTGTAAGAGAGATCCTTGGGGCTGGTTTCCCAGATATAGATTAAGACCAGTCCTGGATTTAAAATAACTTTCATTTGGATATTTGAAATAGGACCAGGGTTAGTCTGTGTCCGGGAACCTGGACTTGTATGTAGCATTATAAACTGGCTGGTTCCAGCCCTGAACGCTGATTGGCTGACAAGGGTCCTACTGGGTTAGGGTCCAACTGGGTTAGGTTTAGGGTCCACCTGGGTTAGGGTCCACCTGGGTTAGGGTCCACCTGGGTTAGGGTTAGGGTCCTACTGGGTTAGGGTCCTACTGGGTTAGGGTCTTACTGGGTTAGGGTTACGGTCCAACTGGGTTAGGGTCCTACTGGGTTAGGGTTAGGGTCCTACTGGGTTAGGGTTACGGTCCTACTGGGTTAGGGTCCTACTGGGTTAGGGTTAGGGTCCAACTGGGTTAGGGTCCAACTGGGTTAGGGTCCAACTGGGTTAGGGTCCTAATGGGTTTGGGTCCTAATGGGTTAGGGTCCTACTGGGTTAGGTTTAGGGTTCAACTGGGTTAGGCTCCTACTGGACAGGACACTAGTCTATCTCCTGTTACTGTAGTGAGACAGCTGGATGTACCAGTACACCCCCTGGACAGGACACTAGTCTATCTCCTGTTTCTGTAGTGAGACAGCTGGATGTACCAGGACACCCCCTGGACAGGACACTAGTCTATCTCCTGTTTCTGTAGTGAGACAGCTGGATGTACCAGGACACCCCCTGGACAGGACACTAGTACTGTGGAAATACTATGAATGGCGTATGCTTGGGAGAATCAAGGTTGAGTTGATTCATTGTTCTTATTGATCGTAGATGGTGAATGCTTGGGAGAATCAAGGTTGAGTTGATTCATTGTTCTTATTGATCGTAGATGGTGAATGCTTGGGAGAATCAAGGTTGAGTTGATTCATTGTTCTTATTGATCGTAGATGGTGAACGCTTGGGAGAATCAAGGTTGAGTTGATTCATTGTTCTTATTGATCGTAGATGGTGAATGCTTGGGAGAATCAAGGTTGAGTTGATTCATTGTTCTTATTGATCGTAGATGGTGAACGCTTGGGAGAATCAAGGTTGAGTTGATTCATTGTTCTTATTGATCGTAGATGGTGAACGCTTGGGAGAATCAAGGTTGAGTTGATTCATTGTTCTTATTGATCGTAGATGGTGAACGCTTGGGAGAATCAAGGTTGAGTTGATTCATTGTTCTTATTGATCGTAGATGGTGAACGCTTGGGAGAATCAAGGTTGAGTTGATTCATTGTTCTTATTGATCGTAGATGGTGAACGCTCCTTCAACCAGCAGAAATAACCCCACCTCTTCTACCTCGAAGTCAGACGGCATCTCCGACGAAGACATCGAACGACAGCTCAAAGCCTTGGGAGTGGACTAACACACACACACACACACACACACACACACACACACACACACACACACACACACACACACACACACACACACACACACACACCTGTGCCTGGACACACACACACACACACACACACACACACACACACACACCCTGTGCCTGGACACACACACACACACACACACTCCCCGCTCTGTTTCTGACATGTCTTTTCTGGGATATAGTGACACTATTATATTTATATATATATATATATATATATCTCGTCTGTATGACTATAGATGCCACTGCATGTAGTTGTAGATGTCCTGCTGTGTATTGGGGTCTATGCAGTGGCCACACAAGGAGAGAGAGAGGTTGAATAACAGGGCTACCTACTACGTTCATTAGCGTAGCGTAGCGTTAGCGTAGCGTTAGCGTAGCGTAGCGTAGCGTTAGCGTAGCGTTGCAGATAAAATGAAATGTCACGAATAGAGCCTCATTCTACATGTCAGAGAGGCATGTGTTTTTTTGTTTGTTCTGTAGAGCATATTCCTACCTGAACGTTGCGAAACGTTTTCGTCCTACTGATGGTTTTCCACCTGTGTAACAGGAAGTACAGGAGAATGCTGCTATTGTTCCAGGTCAGCGCTCCAAAAGGTCACGGGATTTATCAAGATTAAAGTTAATAACAGCCTATCAATGGAGAAAAAAAAATGTAACTTTTAAAATTCTTTTTATTAAGAAACAGGAAGTTGAATTGCATGTATAACTGCTGATTTTATACTTGTTGACAGTCATTTCTTTTCATTTTGAATACATGAACAGTAGAATCTGAAACTGCCTTTTACCACCCTGGAAACCAACTTTAGGATTAGTCCATTTTTCGTCCCCCCACTTAGCCCCACCTCTCCCCCCCACTTAGCCCCACCTCTCCCCGTCCCCCCACTTAGCCCCACCTCTCCCCGTCCCCCCACTTAGCCCCACCTCTCCCCGTCCCCCCCCACTTAGCCCCACCTCTCCCCCCACTTAGCCCCACCTCTCCCTGTCCCCCCACTTAGCCCCACCTCTCCCGTCCCCCCCACTTAGCCCCACCTCTCCCCCCCCTCTCCCCCCCACTTAGCCCCACCTCTCCCTGTCCCCCCACTTAGCCCCACCTCTCCCCTCCCCCCCTTAGCCCCACCTCTCCCTGTCCCCCCCACTTAGCCCCACCTCTCCCTGTCCCCCCCACTTAGCCCCACCTCTCCCTGTCCCCCCCACTTAGCCCCACCTCTCCCTGTCCCCCCCACTTAGCCCCACCTCTCCCTGTCCCCCCCACTTAGCCCCACCTCTCCCTGTCCCCCCCACTTAGCCCCACCTCTCCCTGTCCCCCCCACTTAGCCCCACCTCTCCCTGTCCCCCCCACTTAGCCCCACCTCTCCCTGTCCCCCCCACTTAGCCCCCACCTCTCCCCGTCCCCCCCACTTAGCCCCACCTCTCCCCGTCCCCCCCACTTAGCCCCACCTCTCCCCCGTCCCCCCACTTAGCCCCACCTCTCCCCGTCCCCCCCACTTAGCCCCACCTCTCCCTGTCCCCCCACTTCAGCCCCACCTCTCCCTGTCCCCCCACTTAGCCCCACCTCTCCCTGTCCCCCCCACTTAGCCCCCACCTCTCCCCTGTCCCCCACTTAGCCCCACCTCTCCCCGTCCCCCCACTTAGCCCCACCTCTCCCTGTCCCCCCCACTTAGCCCCCACCTCTCCCCGTCCCCCCCACTTAGCCCCACCTCTCCCCCCCACTTAGCCCCACCTCTCCCTGTCCCCCCCACTTAGCCCCACCTCTCCCTGTCCCCCCACTTAGCCCCACCTCTCCCCGTCCCCCACTTAGCCCCACCTCTCCCCGCCCCCCACTTAGCCCCACCTCTCCCCCCCCACTTAGCCCCACCTCTCCCCGCCCCCCACTTAGCCCCACCTCTCCCTGTCCCCCCCACTTAGCCCCACCTCTCCCTGTCCCCCCACTTAGCCCCACCTCTCCCTGTCCCCCACTTAGCCCCACCTCTCCCCGTCCCCCCCACTTAGCCCCACCTCTCCCCGCCCCCACTTAGCCCCACCTCTCCCCCCCACTTAGCCCCACCTCTCCCCACCCCCCCCACTTAGCCCCACCTCTCCCTGTCCCCCACTTAGCCCCACCTCTCTCCCCCCCACTTAGCCCCACCTCTCCCCCCCCACTTAGCCCCACCTCTCCCTGTCCCCCCCCACTTAGGTCCCCCTCTTATTTATTATGATCTAGGATCAGGTCCCTTGTATTCATTATGATCTAGGATCAGGTCCCCCTCTTATCCATTAGGATCTAGGATCAGGTCCCCCTCTTATTCATTATGATTTAGGATCAGATCCCCTCTTATTCATTATGATCTAGGATCAGGTCCCCCTCTTATTCATTATGATCTAGGATCAGATCCCCTCTTATTCATTATGATCTAGGATCAGATCCCCTCTTATTCATTATGATTTAGGATCAGATCCCCTCTTATTCATTATGATCTAGGATCAGGTCCCCTCTTATTCATTATGATCTAGGATCAGGTCCCCTCTTATTCATTATGATCTAGGATCAGGTCCCCTCTTATTCATTAGGATCTAGGATCAGGTCCCCTCTTATTCATTATGATCTAGGATCAGATCCCCTCTTATTCATTATGATTTAGGATCAGGTCCCCTCTTATTCATTATGATCTAGGATCAGGTCCCCTCTTATTCATTATGATCTAGGATCAGGTCCCCTCTTATTCATTATGATCTGGGATCAGGTCCCCCTCTTATTCATTATGATCTAGGATCAGGTCCCCTCTTATTCATTATGATTTAGGATCAGGTCCCCTCTTATTCATTATGATCTAGGATCAGGTCCCCCTCTTATCCATTATGATCTAGGATCAGGTCCCCTCTTATTCATTATGATCTAGGATCAGGTCCCCTCTTATTCATTATGATCTAGGATCAGGTCCCCTCTTATTCATTATGATCTAGGATCAGGTCCCCTCTTATTCTTATGATCTAGGATCAGGTCCCCTCTTATTCATTATGATCTAGGATCAGGTCCCCTCTTATTCATTATGATCTAGGATCAGGTTCCCCTCTTATTCATTATGATCTAGGATCAGGTTCCCCTCTTATTCATTATGATCTAGGATCAGGTCCCCTCTTATTCATTATGATCTAGGATCAGGTCCCCTCTTATTCATTATGATCTAGGATCAGGTCCCCCTCTTATTCATTATGATCTAGGATCAGGTCCCCTCTTATTCATTATGATCTAGGATCAGGTCCCCCTCTTATTCATTATGATCTAGGATCAGGTCCCCTCTTATTCATTATGATTTAGGATCAGGTCCCCTCTTATTCATTATGATCTAGGATCAGATCCCCTCTTATTCATTATGATCTAGGATCAGGTCCCCTCTTATTCATTATGATCTAGGATCAGGTCCCCTCTTATTCATTATGATTTAGGATCAGGTCCCCTCTTATTCATTATGATCTAGGATCAGGTCCCCCTCTTATTCATTATGATCTAGGATCAGGTCCCCCTCTTATTCATTATGATCTAGGATCAGGTCCCCCTCTTATCCATTAGGATCTAGGATCAGGTCCCCTCTTATTCATTATGATCTAGGATCAGATCCCCTCTTATTCATTATGATTTAGGATCAGGTCCCCTCTTATTCATTATGATCTAGGATCAGGTCCCCTCTTATTCATTATGATCTAGGATCAGGTCCCCTCTTATTCATTATGATCTAGGATCAGGTCCCCCTCTTATTCATTATGATCTAGGATCAGGTCCCCCTCTTATTCATTATGATTTAGGATCAGGTCCCCTCTTATTCATTATGATCTAGGATCAGGTCCCCCTCTTATCCATTATGATCTAGGATCAGGTCCCCTCTTATTCATTATGATCTAGGATCAGGTCCCCTCTTATTCATTATGATCTAGGATCAGGTCCCCTCTTATTCATTATGATCTAGGATCAGGTCCCCTCTTATTCATTATGATCTAGGATCAGGTCCCCTCTTATTCATTATGATCTAGGATCAGGTCCCCTCTTATTCATTATGATCTAGGATCAGGTTCCCCTCTTATTCATTATGATCTAGGATCAGGTCCCCTCTTATTCATTATGATCTAGGATCAGGTCCCCCTCTTATTCATTATGATCTAGGATCAGGTCCCCTCTTATTCATTATGATCTAGGATCAGGTCCCCTCTTATTCATTATGATCTAGGATCAGGTCCCCCTCTTATTCATTATGATCTAGGATCAGGTCCCCTCTTATTCATTATGATTTAGGATCAGGTCCCCTCTTATTCATTATGATCTAGGATCAGATCCCCTCTTATTCATTATGATCTAGGATCAGGTCCCCTCTTATTCATTATGATCTAGGATCAGGTCCCCTCTTATTCATTATGATTTAGGATCAGGTCCCCTCTTATTCATTATGATCTAGGATCAGGTCCCCTCTTATTCATTATGATCTAGGATCAGGTCCCCTCTTATTCATTATGATCTAGGATCAGGTCCCCCTCTTATCCATTATGATCTAGGATCAGGTCCCCTCTTATCCATTAGGATCTAAAGCCAAACATGATTCTAGATCAGCACTCCCGTTGTGAGGCGCTTTTGAACACGGCCCTGATATCTCAGAGCTGCTATACGGTGGCCAACTCTTGTCCTGGGGGGAGCTATGCTCCTGCAGGGTTTTGTTCCGGCCCAACAGTCACAGACTTTATATTTATGTTTTTCTGCTATCCTCTCGTTTTTGAGAAAGTGTAAATAAATAAATACAATTATTTCTCAGATATACAAGGCACTTCATCAGATCTTCAGTCTGAAACAGAAATGTCAGTAGACCCTGGTCTAAAGTAGTGCACTATATAGGGAATAGGGTCCTGGTCTAAAGTAGTGCACTATATAGGGAATAGGGCTCTGGTCTATAGTAGTGCACTATATAGGGAATAGGGCCCTGGTCTCTACATATGGAAAATGTTTCCAAATACCATCCTATTCTCTAGGGATGTAGTGCACTACATCGGGAATAGGGCCCTGGTCTCTACATAGGGAACATGTAGTGCACTACATAGGGAATAGGGTCCTCCTCTGGTCGGGCAGATCAGACGTGAGTCGTGCCCTGGCTGCAGGCAGGGTTAGTGGTAGTGTTGTTTGCCTTCATATACAGACCTTTCTATCCCGCCCAGGGCCATCCCTCTGTGGGCACGAGAACACCAGGAGACCCCCCTGAATGAATGAAAGGACATTTTAAAATACATAGTTGCTTAGTTGCTTCAGCAGTTTTAGAACAATACAGTCATCAAAATGGACGATTAAAAACACAAAGTCTGACTTATTGCCATTGTGGTCCGTACCTGGCCATGAGAGCTGCCCGACCAGCAGATAAAGATGGCAGCACCCAGCTCTTTCTTTAAGCCCTGGTGTACCAGAGGATTATAGAAGTCAGTGATGACACTGAGTTGTCCAGCTGAGAGACACCAGACCCAGCACCTCCTGCAATCAGGAACAGAATTCCAGCTGCCGTGGCAACCTGGGGCTTGGTTCCGGAACCCTAGGGCCGGGAAGTTGGTGCACTTCCTGCCCCGCGATGCTGGTCGACCATGGAAACCAAGAAGGGAAATGGTGTTGCTGCAGGTCTCCGGGGAGAGCCAGCATGGAGTCATACACCTTGACCAGGAAGAGAAGAGGAAGTCATGCTGATACCTCAACTGTTAACATGCACTTTTAGTTTTAATACAGAACCATCATCACCTTGTGTATGTAGGTTAAAATGTCTACTCACCATCTTTAAAAGTTAATAAAACACCAGTCAGAGACATTTTACATTTACATTTTAGTCATTTAGCAGACGCTCTTATCCAGAGCGACTTACAGTAGTGAATACATACATTTCATACAATTTCATACATTTTTTTTTTTTTTTTTCCTGTGCTGGCCCCCCCGTGGGAATCGAACCCACAACCCTGGTGTTGCAAACACCATGCTCTACCAACTGAGCTACAGGGAAGGCTAGTCTTTTGAAAATATGCTTGTTACTGAAAATAAAAACAGCTTTGCATAAACTAGTGGTGTCTCCAGATATTTGGATGCCAGGTAGGAACCTTGTCACTTGTATTCTCCAGAGCGTATTCTCCACTAAAAATAGTGCACTATATAGGGAATAGGGAAGAAGGAGAGATCTTTTTAGCCTCTGACCTCGTGATCTATCCTCACAGTTCATCCACATCGTCTCCCAGAAGGTCTGAGCGGTCACTAGCCCAGCTGATAAAGGCTGGGACTCTCCACGGCAACAGGACCGAGATGATTACTGACCAGCCCCCACCACCCCTGAGATGAACTTTCATTAATCCCCCCGGGGAAATTAGTTGGTCATCCTTACAGCCATAGTATATTCACAACAGTTAAATATATATATATATAAAAATCATATGATCATATATGATTGGTCAGGTAAAACGTGCAGTATAGTCTGCACAGTGGCCATTAAAGTGCAGGGTGATGTCATGCACTAGCGGTTCTGGGGGAGGGGGGCGGCGCGCCCTGTGACAACAATTTTGGCCCCCTAAATGTGGAGTATGAAATAATTTTTACATAACTCCTTTTTGCTATCTTTCTTTATTTTTTTTACATCCGTTATTAGACAGTGGCAACGCGGAACACTAATGATTATGAACATGGTCTTTTGCCTGCTAATGCAGTGAAGAAAACGATATGGCAACAATAACGTCTAACAGTACAACTGGCCCCCTCTAACAGTATAACTGGCCCCTCTAACAGTACAACTGGCCCCCTCTAACAGTACAACTGGCCCCCTCTAACAGTATAACTGGCCCCTCTAACAGTATAAACTGGCCCCCTCTAACAGTACAACTCCCTGGCCCCTCTAACAGTATAACTGGCCCTCTAACAGTACAACTGGCCCCCTCTAACAGTATAACTGGCCCCCTTCTAACAGTACAAATAACTGGCCCCCTAATCTGGCCCCAGCTTGGCCCCGCCCAGTTGAAATAGTCTAGAACCACCACTGATGTCATGTGGTGTTGGACTGACTACCTGCAGCCTGACAGACATGGTGGTCAACAAGACTCCTGAACTACTGCTACCTACAGGGTTTTACTGGAGCCAAAACCGATCGGATCAATAAGGACATGATGCAATGAGACAGCGATAAATTTACCTTTGAGAAATGGGTCTGAAGAAGAGAAAAAAACTGCACTCTTCCTCAAAAGGTGTAGGTCTAGTATGAACCACCCGGGGTTACATCTCACATGGTCCGGAGTCGGCTCCTCGGGCGTTATATTCACATAGGCTTCATATATCCTCTACTGTATTTATTTATTTATTTAGCTCCTTTGCACCCCATTATTTCTACTTTGCACTTTCTTCCACTGCAAATCTACCATTCCATTGTTTTACTTGTTATATAGGTCCCCTGTGGATCAGTTGGTAGAGCATGGTGTTTGCAACACCAGGGTTGTGGGTTCGATTCCCACGGGGGACCAGTACCGGGAGAAAAAAAAAAAAAATTAAATGTATGCATTCACTACTGTAAGTCGCTCTGGATAAGAGCGTCTGCTAAATGACTAAAATGTTAAATTGTATTTACTTACCACCATGGCCTATTTATTGCCTTAACTCCCTTATCTCACCTCATTTGCTCACATTGTATATAGACTTATTTTTCTACTGTATTATTGACTGTATGTGTTGTTTTACTCCACGTGTAACTCTGTGTTGTTGTATGTTGTCGAACTGCTTTGCTTTATCTTGGCCAGGTCGCAGTTGTAAATGAGAACTTGTTCTCAACTAGCCTACCTGGTTAAATAAAGGTGAAATAAATAAAATTAAGGATGTCCCAATTCCAGGTTACATATACTGCCTTTACAGAGTATGTTTTTAAATGGCATAGAAATAAGGGGTAAAGGTAGATAAAAAAAATGTACTTGCATAAACCAAATTGTTTGACAAACTCAAAGGATGAGGTTGGTTTTTGTCAAAGCATCCCATAAATAAAGCAACCCGTAAGCATTGGTCACCTGCTGCTCAACTGTGACCTAGTCCTTCTGGGAATCAACAGCCAGAACTGATTCCTTTAACAAGACAGTAGGGGGGATTGATTTATACAGGTAGCACGCTGGTGTCACCGGTTAATTAATAAACGAGCACAAATCCAATAGCATCTCACGACAACAAATCGACGGAATGTAAAAAGTATAACATGTTTTGATCATGTCGCCGTTCTGAAATGAGAGACACAGACAGATAAAATCACTAATTGACTTCATTCAATATTAGCCGGTGACAACGTTCAATTAGAAACGTTATCAAACACGTTGCAACAATGTTCCAATGTAACCCATAATATCAACACAACATACCTTCAATGTAGGGCGGGATTTTGTTTTTTAGTATCCTCCAATCACAATACGTATTTTTCTGCCGTAAACGATACAGACGTGAATATCATCCAATGAAATGTTCGACGCGATACGTTAGGTTGGACGGTGGCGTCGTCGCTGTAGCTACGCGCTAGGCAAGACGAGCAGTATGGCGGAAGAAGAGATTGAATTTGAGTTAAAAGGTTTTAAAAAAGAATTGGAGAGTTTATTTGTCACTAACTCAAGTGAAGAATACGGACTTCAAAGCAAGTTATATTGTGTACGGTTCTGTAAGGTACGAAATGTATTGAAATCACATCTGGAAAAGCGAAAGAGTTGTTTTTTCCCCCCAGTACAGGCTCGAACTAGCTAACGTTAGCTAGCTAGTTAGGGCCAGAGCTCCTTTCTCTAATCTATGCTAGGGCTAACTAGCCAACCTATTCCCCTCCCCCAGGAACAGACAACTAACAACCCGTAAATGGCTAGCTAGCAACCAATAAACCAACCTGTTTGTGTTATGTTACATATGTTATATGTATATGCTAATTCACCCTTTTTTCAAAATGCATGATAGTAGCTTAGCGACATGGAAAAGCATTGTCAGTCAAGTCGTTTTCGGTAGCTTGTTTGTTAGCCAAGTTATCTGCAGTTCCCAGTTTAGCTAGTTAGTTAGCTGCTAGTTTACCAACAGTAGATTCGTTAACTTGCTAAGACGTCTCGTGGAATTCAATGTCTGTACTTTCATTTGAAGTTTATTTTTCCTATTTGTCGTATTGAGTAAGTCATGTTTTAGCCAGCTAGATTGTAACCAAAGATGGCTAACGCTGTGTTGTAACATCTATTAGGATTGAGGCGTTAACGCTACAGTGTCTAGTTAGTCTGACTATGGCCTAGTTAGGTAATAATGTAGTTAGCGAAGTATTCAGTTCCTACTAAATAAGTTGAGCTGATGATACAGTGAAAGGGACAACAATTGTTTTTAATTGGGCCCATCCAACTTCTTGGTATGGTTTCCCTATCCACTGTGTTTATTTTCCTTCCCCCTTTCCTACCTGTATCTCTCCCCCTTTCCTACCTGTATCTCTCCCCCCTTTCCTACCTGTATCTCTCCCCCACTTTCCTACCTGTATCCTTCCCCCCACTTTCCTACCTGTATCTCTTTCCCCCCCACTTTCCTACCTGTATCTCTTTCCCCCCCACTTTCCTACCTGTATCTCCTTCCCCCCACTTTCCTACCTGTATCTCTTTCCCCCCCACTTTCCTACCTGTATCTCCCCCCACTTTCCTACCTGTATCTCCCTTCCCCCCACTTTCCTACCTGTATCTCCTTCCCCCCACTTTCCTACCTGTATCTCTTTCCCCCCCACTTTCCTACCTGTATCTCTCCCCCCTTTACTACCTGTTACTCTCCCCCCCACTTTCCTACCTGTATCTCTCCCCCCACCCCTTTCCTACCTGTATCTCTCCCCCCCTTTCCTACCTGTATCTCTCCCCCCCACTTTCCTACCTGTATCTCTCCCCCCCACTTTCCTACCTGTATCTCTCCCCCCCACTTTCCTACCTGTATCTCTCTCCACCCCTTTCCTACCTGTATCTCCTCCCACCCCCTTCCCTGTTTCTCCCCACCCCTTCCCTCTCTCTCTCTCCTCCCTCTCTCCCTCCCCTCCCCCTGTAGTTGGTGGAGGTGTATTCAGGACGATGGCAGGTACCCTTGCCACAGCTCCAGGTGCTCCAGACAGCTCTATGTTCCTTTGTCCAAGCCTCGGCCTGCTTCCCCGTCTGACTGTGAACATGTATGCTACACACTGAGTAGCCTTGCCCTGTAAGTATGAGTGTTGACTTGTTTACCTGCTCCTTGGGGTACATAGAGACTGGGGGTGACAGGACACTATCTCCAGTATGAGTGTTGTTGTTTACCTGCTCCTTGGGGTACATAGTGTCCTGTCACCCCCAGTCTATCTACAGCTGAGTGTTGTTGTTTACCTGCTCCTTGGGGTACATAGTGTCCTGTCACCCCCAGTCTGAGTGTTGACTTGTTTACCTGCTCCTTGGGGTACATAGTGTCCTGTCACCCCCAGTCTGAGTGTTGTTGTTTACCTGCTCCTTGGGGTACATAGTGTCCTGTCACCCCCAGTCTGAGTGTTGCTTGTTTACCTGCTCCTTGGGGTACATAGTGTCCTGTCACCCCCAGTCTGAGTGTTGTTGTTTACCTGCTCCTTGGGGTACATAGTGTCCTGTCACCCCCAGTACTGCCTGCTCCTTGGGGTACATAGAGCTGTGTCAGGTCACTCCCAGTATGAGTGTTGTTGTTTACCTGCTCCTTGGGGTACATAGTGTCCTGTCACCCCCAGTATGAGTGTTGTTGTTTACCTGCTCCTTGGGGTACATAGTGTCCTGTCACCCCCAGTCTGAGTGTTGCTTGTTTACCTGCTCCTTGGGGTACATAGTGTCCTGTCACCCCCAGTCTGAGTGTTGACTTGTTTACCTGCTCCTTGGGGTACATAGTGTCCTGTCACCCCCAGTCTGAGTGTTGTTGTTTACCTGCTCCTTGGGGTACATAGTGTCCTGTCACCCCCAGTCTGAGTGTTGTTGTTTACCTGCTCCTTGGGGTACATAGTGTCCTGTCACCCCCAGTATGAGTGTTGTTTTTACCTGCTCCTTGGGGTATCATAGTGTCCTGTCACCCCCAGTCTGAGTGTTGACTTGTTTACCTGCTCCTTGGGGTACATAGTGTCCTGTCACCCCCAGTCTGAGTGTTGACTTGTTTACCTGCTCCTTGGGGTACATAGTGTCCTGTCACCCCAGTCTGAGTGTTGACTTGTTTACCTGCTCCTTGGGGTACATAGTGTCCTGTCACCCCCCAGTCTGAGTGTTGACTTGTTTACCTGCTCCTTGGGGTACATAGTGTCCTGTCACCCCAGTCTGAGTGTTGACTTGTTTGACCTGCTCCTTGGGGTACATAGTGTCCTGTCACCCCCAGTCTGAGTGTTGTTGTTTACCTGCTCCTTGGGGTACATAGTGTCCTGTCACCCCCAGTATGAGTGTTGACTTGTTTACCTGCTCCTTGGGGCATAGTGTCCTGTCACCCCAGTCTGAGTGTTGACTTGTTTACCTGCTCCTTGGGGTACATAGTGTCCTGTCACCCCCAGTCTGAGTGTTGACTTGTTTACCTGCTCCTTGGGGTACATAGTGTCCTGTCACCCCCAGTCTGAGTGTTGACTTGTTTACCTGCTCCTTGGGGTACATAGTGTCCTGTCACCCCCAGTCTGAGTGTTGTTGTTTTACCTGCTCCTTGGGGTACATAGTGTCCTGTCACCCCCAGTCTGAGTGTTGACTTGTTTACCTGCTCCTTGGGGGCACATAGTGTCCTGTCACCCCCAGTATGAGTGTTGACTTGTTTACCTGCTCCTTGGGGTACATAGTGTCCTGTCACCCCCAGTATGAGTGTTGTTGTTTACCTGCTCCTTGGGGTACATAGTGTCCTGTCACCCCAGTCTGAGTGTTGACTTGTTTACCTGCTCCTTGGGGTACATAGTGTCCTGTCACCCCCAGTCTGGAGTGTTGTTGTTTACCTGCTCCTTGGGGGTACATAGTGTCCTGTCACCCCCAGTCTGAGTGTTGTTGTTTACCTGCTCCTTGGGGTACATAGTGTCCTGTCACCCCCAGTCTGAGTGTTGTTGTTTACCTGCTCCTTGGGGTACATAGTGTCCTGTCACCCCAGTCTGAGTGTTGACTTGTTTACCTGCTCCTTGGGGTACATAGTGTCCTGTCACCCCCAGTCTGAGTGTTGTTGTTTACCTGCTCCTTGGGGTACATAGTGTCCTGTCACCCCCAGTATGAGTGTTGACTTGTTTACCTGCTCCTTGGGGTACATAGTGTCCTGTCACCCCCAGTCTGAGTGTTGACTTGTTTACCTGCTCCTTGGGGGTACATAGTGTCCTGTCACCCCAGTCTGAGTGTTGACTTGTTTACCTGCTCCTTGGGGTACATAGTGTCCTGTCACCCCAGTCTGAGTGTTGTTGTTTACCTGCTCCTTGGGGTACATAGTGTCCTGTCGCCCCAGTCTGAGTGTTGTTGTTTACCTGCTCCTTGGGGTACATAGTGTCCTGTCACCCCCAGTATGAGTGTTGACTTGTTTACCTGCTCCTTGGGGTACATAGTGTCCTGTCACCCCCCAGTCTGAGTGTTGACTTGTTTACCTGCTCCTTGGGGTACATAGTGTCCTGTCACCCCCAGTCTGAGTGTTGTTGTTTACCTGCTCCTTGGGGTACATAGTGTCCTGTCACCCCCAGTCTGAGTGTTGTTGTTTACCTGCTCCTTGGGGTACATAGTGTCCTGTCACCCCCAGTATGAGTGTTGACTTGTTTACCTGCTCCTTGGGGTACATAGTGTCCTGTCACCCCCAGTATGAGTGTTGACTTGTTTACCTGCTCCTTGGGGTACATAGTGTCCTGTCACCCCCCAGTCTGAGTGTTGACTTGTTTACCTGCTCCTTGGGGTACATAGTGTCCTGTCACCCCCAGTCTGAGTGTTGTTGTTTACCTGCTCCTTGGGGTACATAGTGTCCTGTCACCCCAGTCTGAGTGTTGTTGTTTACCTGCAGTATGGGGTACACTTAGTGTCCTGTCACCCCCAGTCTGAGTGTTGACTTGTTTACCTGCTCCTTGGGGTACACTAGTGTCCTGTCACCCCAGTCTGCAGTGTTGAACTTGTTCCTGCTCCTTGGGGCACATAGTGTCCTGTCACCCCCAGTCTGAGTGTTGGACTTGTTTACCTGCTCCTTGGGGTACATAGTGTCCTGTCACCCCCAGTCTGAGTGTTGTTGTTTACCTGCTCCTTGGTACATAGTGTCCTGTCGCCCCCCCAGTCTGAGTGTTGTTGTTTACCTGCTCCTTGGGGTACATAGTGTCCTGTCACCCCCAGTATGAGTGTTGACTTGTTTACCTGCTCCTTGGGGTACATAGTGTCCTGTGCACCCCCCAGTATGAGTGTTGACTTGTTTACCTGCTCCTTGGGGTACATAGTGTCCTGTCACCCCCAGTCTGAGTGTTGTTGTTTACCTGCTCCTTGGGGTACATAGTGTCCTGTCACCCCAGTCTGAGTGTTGTTGTTTACCTGCTCCTTGGGGTACATAGTGTCCTGTCACCCCCAGTCTGAGTGTTGTTGTTTACCTGCTCCTTGGGGTACATGTGTCCTGTCACCCCCAGTCTATCTCCAGTATGAGTGTTGTTTTCTAGGGTGACTCTGCTCTTTTCAGCCTTGTTATTTATTCCACGGCCCTGTTGTAACATTTATTAAAAGGAGGTAAGAGGCTCAAACAGTCCCCCCTCCCTTTCTCTCCCCCCCCCCCTTTCTCTCCCCCTCCCCCTTTCTCCCCCCCTTTCCCCCTCTCCCCCTCCCTTTCTCCCCCCCCTCCTTTCTCCCCCCTCTTTCTCCCCCTCCTTTCTCCCCCCCCTCCTTTCTCTCTCCCCTTTCTCCCCCCTCCCTTTCTCCCCCTCCTTCTCTCCTCCTTATCTCCCCCCCTCCCTTTCTCTCCCCCCTCCCTTTCTCCCCCCTCCCCCTCCCTTTCTCTCCCCCTCCCCTTTCTCTCCCCTCCCCTTTCTCCCCCCCCTCCCCTTTCTCCCCCTCCCCCTCCCCTTTCTCCCCCTCCCTTTCTCCCCCCTCCCTTTCTCCCCCCCTCCCCCCTCCTTTCTCCCCCCCTCCCCTTTTTCTCCCCACAGGAGTGCTTTTGAGCTGTTGCTGTTTTTGAACAGGAATAAGATCCTGCAGGATCCCTTGAAAAATATCCTGGATTCGTTCCAGGTGAGTTGTCTTACAAATATCGTGAATCATAGATATATGGCAGTGATGAGTTGACTCCCCTTCCTTCCTAGCCTGGTTCCAGATCTGTTTGTGCTGTTCTTGCCAGCTCCTGTGGTTGTTGTCATGTCAACAAGACGACACAAAGAGGCTGTGTTGTAATCGGCAGACCAATCGGATCATATCCATTTGAATCAGCTGACCAATCAGCTGACCATTTCTCACTGCTTTATGTAATGCTGTAAAACGTCACTCTTGAGTTTGACAAGATGGCACATAGATCTTGGACCAGGCTAACCTCTTCCTCCTCTTTCAGGAATGTTTTTCCCAGCTGGAGAGGCACCAGAACATCCACCTGCTGCAGGTGGGACAGATCATCAGAGAGAAGGGACCGTGGACCAACCCCATACTACAGGCCATCCTGAAGCACTCACAACTGCCCCGGGATGAAGGTGAGAGACTGGGAGAGAAAGGGAGGATGAGAGGGAGAGCCATGGACCACTTCAACATACTCATCCATACCATGTTGTATTTACTGACTATAAATCTGTTGTGTAAATATCTGCTCTGGAGTCGTCCCGTCTATAATGACAGTTAACTACAGGTTTCTCTCTCTCTCTGTGGATTTAATATTTACTACTGTAACATCCCAAATATAGAGCACTATTTGGGATGCAACAATGACCCTTGACCTCTCTCTCTCTCCACAGTGGACCGGTACCTAGGCTCAGAGATGCAACAATGACCCTTGACCTCTCTCTCTCTCCACAGTGGACCGGTACCTAGGCTCAGAGATGCAACATTGACCCTTGACCTCTCTCTCTCCACAGTGGACCGGTACCTAGGCTCAGAGAGATGCAACATTGACCCTTGACCTCTCTCTCTCCACAGTGGACCGGTACCTAGGCTCAGAGATGCAACATTGACCCTTGACCTCTCTCTCTCTCACAGTGGACCGGTACCTAGGCTCAGAGATGCAACATTGACCCTTGACCTCTCTCTCTCTCCACAGTGGACCGGTACCTAGGCTCAGAGATGCAACATTGACCCTTGACCTCTCTCTCTCCACAGTGGACCGGTACCTAGGCTCAGAGATGCAACATTGACCCTTGACCTCTCTCTCTCCACAGTGGACCGGTACCTAGGCTCAGAGATGCAACATTGACCCTTGACCTCTCTCTCCACAGTGGACCGGTACCAGGCTCAGAGATGCAACATTGACCTTGACCTCTCTCTCTCCACAGTGGACCGGTACCTAGGCTCAGAGATGCAACATTGACCCTTGACCTCTCTCTCTCACAGTGGACCGGTACCTAGGCTCAGAGATGCAACATTGACCCTTGACCTCTCTCTCTCTCCACAGTGGACCGGTACCTAGGCTCAGAGATGCAACATTGACCCTTGACCTCTCTCTCTCTCCACAGTGGACCGGTACCTAGGCTCAGAGATGCAACATTGACCTTGACCTCTCTCTCCACAGTGGACCGGTACCTAGGCTCAGAGATGCAACATTGACCCTTGACCTCTCTCTCTCTCACAGTGGACCGGTACCTAGGCTCAGAGATGCAACATTGACCCTTGACCTCTCTCTCTCCACAGTGGACCGGTACCTAGGCTCAGAGATGCAACATTGACCCTTGACCTCTCTCTCTCCACAGTGGACCGGGTACCTAGGCTCAGAGATGCAACATTGACCCTTGACCTCTCTCCACAGTGGACCGGTACCTAGGCTCAGAGATGCAACATTGACCCTTGACCTCTCTCTCTCCACAGTGGACCGGTACCTAGGCTCAGAGATGCAACATTGACCCTTGACCTCTCTCTCTCCACAGTGGACCGGTACCTAGGCTCAGAGATGCAACATTGACCCTTGACCTCTCTCTCTCTCCACAGTGGACCGGTACCTAGGCTCAGAGATGCAACATTGACCCTTGACCTCTCTCTCTCTCCACAGTGGACCGGGTACCTAGGCTCAGAGGTGCAACATTGACCCTTGACCTCTCTCTCTCACAGTGGACCGGTACCTAGGCTCAGAGATGCAACATTGACCCTTGACCTCTCTCTCTCCACAGTGGACCGGTACCTAGGCTCAGAGATGCAACATTGACCTTTGACCTCTCTCCACAGTGGACCGGTACCTAGGCTCAGAGATGCAACATTGACCTTTGACCTCTCTCTCCACAGTGGACCGGTACCTAGGCTCAGAGATGCAACATTGACCTTGACCTCTCTCTCTCTCCACAGTGGACCGGTACCTAGGCTCAGAGATGCAACATTGACCTTTGACCTCTCTCTCCACCAGTGGACCGTACCTAGGCTCAGAGATGCCACATTGACCTTTGACCTCTCTCTCTCCACAGTGGACCGGTACCTAGGCTCAGAGATGCAACATTGACCCTTGACCTCTCTCTCTCTCACAGTGGATCGGTACCTAGGCTCAGAGATGCAACATTGACCCTTGACCTCTCTCTCCACAGTGGACCGGTACCTAGGCTCAGAGATGCAACATTGACCTTTGACCTCTCTCTCCCACAGTGGACCGGTACCTAGGCTCAGAGATGCAACATTGACCTTTGACCTCTCTCTCCCACAGTGGACCGGTACCTAGGCTCAGAGATGCAACATTGACCTTTGACCTCTCTCTCCACAGTGGACCGTTACCCAGGCTCAGAGATGCAACATTGACCCTTGACCTCTCTCCACAGTGGACCGGTACCTAGGCTCAGAGATGCAACATTGACCTTTGACCTCTCTCTCCACAGTGGACCGGTACCTAGGCTCAGAGATGCAACATTGACCTTTGACCTCTCTCTCCACAGTGGACCGGTACCTAGCTCAGAGATGCAACATTGACCTTTGACCTCTCTCTCTCCACAGTGGACCGGTACCTAGGCTCAGAGATGCAACATTGACCCTTGACCTCTCTCTCTCTCCACAGTGGATCGGTACCTAGGCTCAGAGATGCAACATTGACCTTTGACCTCTCTCTCCACAGTGGACCGGTACCTAGGCTCAGAGATGCAACATTGACCCTTGACCTCTCTCTCCACAGTGGACCGGTACCTAGGCTCAGAGATGCAACATTGACCTTTGACCTCTCTCTCCACAGTGGACCGGTACCTAGGCTCAGAGATGCAACATTGACCTTTGACCTCTCTCTCCACAGTGGACCGGTACCTAGGCTCAGAGATGCAACATTGACCTTTGACCTCTCTCTCTCCTAACAGTGGACCGGTACCTAGGCTCAGAGATGCAACATTGACCTTTGACCTCTCTCTCTCCACAGTGGACCGGTACCTAGGCTCAGAGATGCAACATTGACCTTTGACCTCTCTCTCTCCACAGTGGACCGGTACCTAGGCTCAGAGGTGCCAGTGTTCTTTGAGCTTCGTGTTCGTTACCTGCTGTCCAGTGAGATGTTCACCGAGGCTGTGGTCTTGGCTAAGACCTGCTCTCAGCACCCTGTTGCCGGACCACCTGTTCTTCCGACAGGCCTACCTCACCTGTCTCTTGAAGGCATCGCTCCCCTCACCATATGCAACGAAGAGGTGAGGGAACAAACTTTGGTTATTAGGATTCCTGGGTTCTCGATAAAAACATCTGCTAAATGACTTAAATATAAAATGTTGGGATTGGGGGCTAATGACTGCTGGGGCTATTTACTGTAACTGATATGCTAGCTGGGATGTACGTTAGAGATGAACTGATATGCTAGCTGGGATCTACAGTAGAGATGAACTGATATGCTAGCTGGGATCTACGGTAGAGATGAACTGATATGCTAGCTGGGATGTACGGTAGAGATGAACTGATATGCTAGCTGGGATGTACGGTAGAGATGAACTGATATGCTAGCTGGGATGTACGGTAGAGATGAACTGATATGCTAGCTGGGATCTACAGTAGAGATGAACTGATATGCTAGCTGGGATGTACGGTAGAGATGAACTGATATGCTAGCTGGGATGTACAGTAGAGATGAACTGATATGCTAGCTGGGATGTACGTTAGAGATGAACTGATATGCTAGCTGGGATCTACAGTAGAGATGAACTGATATGCTAGCTGGGATGTACGGTAGAGATGAACTGATATGCTAGCTGGGATCTACGGTAGAGATGAACTGATATGCTAGCTGGGATGTACGGTAGAGATGAACTGATATGCTAGCTGGGATGTACAGTAGAGATGAACTGATATGCTAGCTGGGATGTACAGTAGAGATGAACTGATATGCTAGCTGGGATCTACAGTAGAGATGAACTGATATGCTAGCTGGGATGTACGGTAGAGATGAACTGATATGCTAGCTGGGATGTACGGTAGAGATGAACTGATATGCTAGCTGGGATCTACGGTAGAGATGAACTGATATGCTAGCTGGGATCTACGGTAGAGATGAACTGATATGCTAGCTGGGATCTACGGTAGAGATGAACTGATATGCTAGCTGGGATCTACGGTAGAGATGAACTGATATGCTAGCTGGGATCTACAGTAGAGATGAACTGATATGCTAGCTGGGATGTACAGTAGAGATGAACTGATATGCTAGCTGGGATGTACGGTAGAGATGAACTGATATGCTAGCTGGGATGTACAGTAGAGATGAACTGATATGCTAGCTGGGATGTACAGTAGAGATGAACTGATATGCTAGCTGGGATGTACGTTAGAGATGAACTGATATGCTAGCTGGGATCTACGGTAGAGATGAACTGATATGCTAGCTGGGATCTACAGTAGAGATGAACTGATATGCTAGCTGGGATGTACGGTAGAGATGAACTGATATGCTAGCTGGGATGTACAGTAGAGATGAACTGATATGCTAGCTGGGATGTACGGTAGAGATGAACTGATATGCTAGCTGGGATCTACGGTAGAGATGAACTGATATGCTAGCTGGGATCTACAGTAGAGATGAACTGATATGCTAGCTGGGATGTACAGTAGAGATGAACTGATATGCTAGCTGGGGATGTACAGTAGAGATGAACTGATATGCTAGCTGGGATCTACGGTAGAGATGAACTGATATGCTAGCTGGGGATCTACAGTAGAGATGAACTGATATGCTAGCTGGGATCTACGGTAGAGATGAACTGATATGCTAGCTGGGATCTACAGTAGAGATGAGAGGATGAGGTTTTGACAAAGATGATGTGTTTTGTATAAGAGCACCAACTAATTGATAAATGTGGTGGTTGCAGTCCATATTTGGAGTTGCTTCCTTCTCCCCGTGTTTGGAAAGGTTTAGTAGGTCACGTATGTGTGTGGGTGGTATTGCTAACTACAGGTAGAAGTTATTTTTTTCTTTCTTTTTATCATCTGTTTACGTCTTCGTCTTGGGCGACGTCGTTAGGGATCTAGCAGTGACGTAGTGGGGAGAAATGGCTCGACTCTGATCACCGTTTCGCCGAGTGAAGTAAACGGTCCCCTGATGTCGTTGAGCTGCGTTTTACCCTCCACTCACGCCACTGGAATCTCCCGTATAAATGCCTGAACGATGTCACCATTTCTCCTTCTCTCTACCTGTAGATGTCCGACATCGACGGTAAGGATGCTGTGGATATCGTGTGTAACACGGAGAGTGAGGAGAGCGACGAGACTCTTCTGTCCCTCTGCACAGCCTTCCTCTCTCAGCAACTACACAGAGGAGATATGTTCTTCACGTGGTGAGGCTCGTCACGGTCAATACTCACATCGTACCGGTCTGTGTTCTACGTCGGGGGACGTCTGTGTTCTACGTCGGGGAGACGTCTGTGTTCTACGTCGGGGGACGTCTGTGTTCTACGTCGGGGGACGTCTGTGTTCTACGTCGGGGGGACGTCTGTGTTCTACGTCGGGGGACGTCTGTGTTCTACGTCGGGGGGACGTCTGTGTTCTACGTCGGGGGACGTCTGTGTTCTACGTCGGGGGGGCGTCTGTGTTCTACGTCGGGAGGACGTCTGTGTTCTACGTCGGGGGAACGTCTGTGTTCTACGTCGGGGGGACGTCTGTGTTCTACGTCGGGGGACGTCTGTGTTCTACGTCGGGGGGACGTCTGTGTTCTACGTCGGGGGGACGTCTGTGTTCTACGTCGGGGGACGTCTGTGTTCTACGTCGGGGGGACGTCTGTGTTCTACGTCGGGGGACGTCTGTGTTCTACGTCGGGGGGACGTCTGTGTTCTACGTCGGGGGGACGTCTGTGTTCTACGTCGGGGGACGTCTGTGTTCTACGTCGGGGGACGTCTGTGTTCTACGTCGGGGGGACGTCTGTGTTCTACGTCGGGGGGACGTCTGTGTTCTACGTCGGGGGGGACGTCTGTGTTCTACGTCGGGGGGACGTCTGTGTTCTACGTCGGAGCGTCTGTGTTCTACGTCGGGAGTTCGGATAACACATTCTCTCTCTCTGCAGATGGTACTAGGTAGAGATAACAGATACTCTCTATCTGGGTTGTTCTGTGTCAGCCCAAACACATTGTCCTGGGACTGGGTTGTTCTGTGTCAGCCCGAACATATTGTCCTGGGACTGAGTTATATCTGGGTTGTTCTGTGTTAGCCCGAACATATTGTCCTGGGACTGAGTTATATCTGGGTTGTTCTGTGTTAGCCCGAACACATTGTCCCGGGACTGGGTTGTTCTGTGTCAGCCCAAACACATTGTCCTGGGACTGGGTTGTTCTGTGTCAGCCCAAACACATTGTCCTGGGACTGGGTTGTTCTGTGTCAGCCCAAACACATTGTCCTGGGACTGGGTTTGTTCTGTGTCAGCCCGAACACATTGTCCTGGGACTGAGTTGCATCGCAAGAGATAGAAAATCGATCCTATATCACACAACTGACTTAATGCAATATCCAATCAGTGAGCAGAAACAAGCTGACTCGTCGTATCGTTCCGTGTGGAACTCTGACCCCAGTTTTCATAGCTGTCAGTGCTGCTGCAAACTGTGACGGATGAGGCATTACCAAATGGGAAATGTACAAAGCATTGTAGAGACGGCATGGCTCGTCGTGGGCTACGTGGTCTGGCCAGTCTGTCGTGGTAGAAGGGAAGATCGTTCTCTTGTCCAGTTTCAACATGACCGATGCTAACTAGCTTAGCTCATTTATGGTCTGGCCAGTCTGTCGTGGTAGAAGGGAAGATCGTTCTCTTGTCCAGTTTCAACATGACCGATGCTAACTAGCTTAGCTCATTGATCTGATGTATGACCGGATTGGATGTTGCATTACAATTGAATTACTTTGTGTATCAGCAACGCTGTTTGAGATGGTTACCTGCATCTGGATAGACACTGTGTCCAAATGGCTTTGTGGGTCTCCTGAGTGGCGCAGTGGTCTGAGACACTGCATCTCAGCGCTAGAGGCGTCACTACAGACCCTGGTTCAGCGGTCTAAGGCACTGCATCTCAGTGCTAACGGCGTCACTACAGACCCTGGTTCAGTGGTCGAAGGCACTGCATCTCAGCGCTAGAGGCGTCACTACAGACCCTGGTTTTCGAATCCAGGCTGTATCACAACCGAGCCGTGATTGGGAGTTCCATAGGGCGGCGCGTAATTGGTCCAGCGTCGTTCGTGTTAAGAGTTTGGCCGGGGGTTAGACCGTCCATTGTAAATAAGAATTTGTAATGAAATGACTTGTCTAGTTAAAATAAAGGTTAAATAAATACATATTTAAAAAAAAAAATTATTATAAATACACAGGGTTTATTATTGAAGTGCTGATATCTATTTATCCTGCTTGTTCTTTGATGTTTGGGGGTTTTCTAGGCCTGGTTACTGTTCAGCACCTTGTGATAACTGTTAACATTAAAAGGGCTTTATAGACAACATTGATTGATTTGATCTTGGACCACTTCCTGCTCCCCCGTTGGGATCTGATTTACAAACCAGTTTTTTTTTTATTGAGTCAGCTAATGAATAAACTGTAATTACATATTATAATTTTTTTTTAACCCAGTAAATAATTCACTTTTTTTTTTTTTATTATTAATGAAGTGTTTTTATAATTTGTTATTGAATCACTCTTCCTCTCACAGGGACTTGGTGTTTATATGGAGTCGACTCCGTCTGCGGATCAACCCGTCCAAACAGGCCTTCCTGGAAGAGAGTCATCGATTGATGCTGTCCGCCACCAACATCAGATCAATATTCTCTTTCATTAGAGTGATCCTTGCAGAGGTGAGCCAGGACCTCCTGTGACTGTTGATTTGGACTTTTTAATTAAAAAAAATAATAATTTTTATTGTAATTTTATTGGTAAGATTCCAGCTGACATTTTTTTTTTTTTGGGGGGGGGGGTGTTCAGATGTAATGGAGTTGTTGAGGTAGAGGAAGGATTTAAAAATCTTTTTATTTGGGTTGTACCTAGCTAAAGTGGCTTACGGTCAGCGTTCTTTAGATGCTTGTTGATGATTTCATTTTTTTTATTATTGTTTTATTTTTAAACATTTTTTTTTTAGTTTGTTTTCTGTTTTTACATGTCAGAGCCTTTTGTTCCCCCCCACTGTTTTATCTGATTACTGTGCATACTAGAGATATGAATAGAAGCCATGGCTTTTTCTGTTGTTGTTGGTTTGACTGAGAATTGTGTTGAACTGACAAACAACATGAGCGTTGGACTAGTAACCGAAAGGTCGCAAGATCGGATCCCCCCCCTCCCCGAGGTGACAAGGTACAAAATCTGTCGTTCTGCCCCTTGAACAAGGCAGTTAAACCCCCACTGTTCCTAGGCCGTCATTGAAAATAAGAATTTGTTCTTAACTGACTTGCCTAGTTTTAAATAAAAATACCATCAGCTTAGCATGATGCTGGGGTACGACTCATGTGGCCCCCTTTATTTATGGTCCCTGGTTAAAAATAGCACACTATAGTATATAGGGAATAGTTTATCTTTTGGGACACGGCCCTGATCGTGATTAGGCCGAGTCTTTAGTAGAATTGTTTGTTTGTTTTTCAGTAAAAAAATTGACATCTTTGATGAAGATGAGCAACAAAGACTGGATAAATACATGATACAAATACTGAGCTATAATTGTATTCTCCAAAACATTTTGATATAATTTTATACTCCTATACAATCGTTTAAGGAAAGATTTTAGTTTCACAAGTACATTTTTTCTTTTTTTTTTCTTCTTCTCTCTCATAGAAGGGTTGGTCATAATTATTGGCACCCCCGTCCTAATTATTGGCACCCCCGTCCTAATTATTGGCACCCCTGTCATAATTATTGGCACCCCTGTTTTTCAAAACCTCGCCTTGCAAAATATAACGGCATTGAGACTTGTTCTAACTAGCAATGTGTTTATTTTTTTCTTCTCTGCTTATACGTTCTGATTTCGACACCAAACCCACCGCTGCTGTGTGTGTTGCCAAAGAGCTCTATATTCATGTCATCCAACTAATGTAAACGGCTGGAGTTTTTTAAATGACATCGGCACTTGGATTGAAACCGGGTGCTTTGGTTAGATCACCTGTAAATAGAGCTCTTCGTCCACGCAGACCAGCGGTGGGTTTGTTGTCCAAATCAGGATGCATGAGCAGAGAATAACCCCATTTACCTACTGTAAAATATGGTGGTGGATCTTTGATGTTGTGGGGCTCTGGGTGCTCCGCCGGCTCCGCCTGGGTGCTTCCGCCGGCCCTGGGGCTCTTGCAAACCTTTCAAAATGGACGCATTTTGCGTACCAACTATTCAATTCTCTCTCCATGTACGCAGATGCGTTAAAAGTAGGCAGAAATGAATAGGGCCTATTTTATTTTTACTTTTTTTTTAATAAATAAAATACATCCACAAAGTAAATCTAACATCCTGTTTCTCGAGCTGCGACACACAGACATGTACGGAGTTTGTGTCAACGGGCATGGAGATGAATACATCATTATTGGACGTAGCTGCCTCGTGTCTGCCCCTCCTGTTTGTTGTGATGCTGAGTTTGCCGACAGTCAGATTGTACGTGAATGCATGGACAAATCCCTTTTGGACTCCGTGTGTTGTGGGAAGGTAAACACTAATAGTTTCAAGCTAACGTTAGCGAACAGAAGATGGACATTCGGTGGGCTCTGAAGTTCCAGCAGTTCACTCGCATTTCCTAGTGAAAGAAATTTAAATGCAAATATGGAAAAAAAAATAACAGGTTGCATTTGTGCGAGTGTGATACATTTTAATTATAATTGAGATCAGATTCACAAATGGCACACGCACGAGCGTGCGGGGAGGAAAGACGACCCCAATTCGGGACACGTGCGCGTCTGGTACTCTTAAATAGTTGGACAGGGTTGGCAGGTCTGTTCTTGTTAAGGTCAACGGCGTCTTCGACTTTTTAACCAGTACCAGGACGTTTTTAGCCAGGTTAAATCTGGTTGCCAGGAGGATAAAACGTCGCCGCAAGACAATAACCCCAATAACACATTAAAAATTCACAAAGAAATGTGTTCATTGACCCCAAAAACTACATTTTAGTCATGTTGTCCATCAGTCTCCGGACTTGAACCTCATTGAAAACCGCAGATTAGCGGTTTTTTGAATTGAAACAGTCCATAAGCGCAGATTAAGGATATCAAGGATCTGGACAGATTCTGTATGAAGGAATGGTCTATGATCCCAGTGTGTTCTCCAATCTGGTGAAAGGCTCAGCGCCGTTATCCTCGCAGAGTGAGGGATTGAAAACCCAGGTGTGCAAATCATTTTCACCTTGTCTCTCTTGAGACGACAAAAAACTTGTTAATTAAACAATCTCTTTCTCTGAGAAATGGTATTAGTATCAAATAATCTAGTTACGTTTTGTTTTGAGTACAATATAGCTCAGTATAGCTCATCTTTATCAAGGGTGCCAATCATTTTGGACCTGACTGTTTGTCTATATAAAAATACATTGTTTTTGGTAATTCGCTGACCCCCTTCTGTTCTATTTCTGTTTTCCTCTCCCAGCTGGGAAAAGATGGTCTTCAGTTCTGTGTGGAGCTCTGCACCCACGCCCTCCAGACAAACCCCTGCGACGCCTCCACCAAGTCCCTCATCTACAAGACGGTAGCCTACCTCCTCCCCAACGACCTGGAGGTCTGCCGGGCCTGCGCCCTCCTCGTCTTCTTCCTGGAGCGTACCGTGGAAGCCTACAAAACGGTGTTCCTCCTCTACACGCACCCCGACCAGGAGTACCACGTCGAAGCCGGTCCCATCGGGAACCACATCCGCTTTGAGATCCTCCAGACCCTGAAGAGAGGTCTCTACTTCGACCCAGAGTTCTGGAACCTTTTGAATCTCCGGACCAACTGCCTGAAGTTGATGAGCGAGAAGAAGGCGGCGTTGGCAAAGATGATGATGATGGAGGAGGAGGAGGATGATGGGTGGGTGTCCAACTACTGCAGCACCGACACCAAAGAGCCCTGTTGCAGCTGGAGCGCTGACCTGTCAGAGTGTGTGCAGCCTGAACCAGCACAGAAACACGTTCAGATGAAACCCTTTCACCGGGTAACGGCGCCCAAAAGGCGGTTCCAAAAAGAACAGAAGAATCACGTTTCGACGGCGCCGATGGCAGCCAAACGTGTCAAAGGTCAAAGGTTCGAAAAGACCTCTATTGTCGAGCCGCAGCAGCTGCCTGTTAATCATGTGATGGCGAAAGCGAAGATGGAGAAGCCGACTGAACCCCCTGTTGTTGAGGAACAACCTGTAATAAAAAGAAGAGGGAGGAAGCCTGGGCCGAAGCCGGCACCGCGTTCATCTGTCAAAACAACAGAGTCCTCAGCTGAGACCTCCTCTGTCAGACGGTCCTTCAGACAACTGGACATGGCGCAGGAGAACCTGGCCAGGCAAGTCAGTCACAGACCACATAGGCACATGACCAGACTCTCGGAGAAGAAACCTCCCAAACGGAGGGGTAGGAAACCCCGTTGGCTACTGGAGGGTATGCGTTCCAGGCTGAGAACAGTGCTCCCCGGAAGGGTCGCCAACCAGGGAGGAAACCTCCACAGCAGAAGACCCAGCAGACACCAGTGGATAAGACCAATAAGACCTTTAAGTCTGGTGCCGCTGTCAAGGAAAGCACAACCAAACAAAAGAATGCCGTTACCTCACAAAATAAAATGGCGTCCGCTCGTCTAACAGCTCCGAGGGAACAGGAAGGTAAACGTCAGAAGGAGATTCCTGCTACTAACCACCTACCAGCAGTATCTCCTGCTCATGACTCAAAGCTGGAGGTTTCCTTACCTGACAACGAAGTGTTTGGGTTCTTCCATGAGGATTATCTCAGTAGTAGGCAAGGACTGGTGACTCTAAACTGTGATAAATCGAAGGCACCAATCCAGGCACAGTATCGGGTGAAGGATAGACTCGGAGAGGCGTTTATCCTTTCCGCTCAGAACGCCAGTCTCTTCATACAGCAGTTGCACAACTACGCCCAGACGCCTAAGGCGGAAGGTGTCACGTTGAATACCGAAACCTGTTTGTTGAAAGCGACAGATGTCCGTCCCTCCTTAAACCAAAGTTGTCTGCCGGTGTCGTGTGATGCTTCGGGGGTATTTTACCAGACGTCTGCAGTGGAAATGGAAGTTGAGGTCTCCTCACAAACTGTCACGGCAACTGCCACTGATATGACTTTCACACCACGAGGTGGAGCTGTTGAACACATCGAAAGTCCCAAGAATGAGGAAGGATTCTCTACTGATGCTCAGGAAACATGTACTCCATCTGTTCCCTCAGTGAATGTCATTGTTCCTAATAACACAGGAAGAAGAACAGATACAAATGTAACTAATGTCCCAAGAGAACCAACGGAAGTTACGAATATTCCGAAAAAGCAAACCGTTTCTGAAGTCGGGGATATTTTAGAATCGTCCAGGAAGTCAGAAGTTACTGATATTCTGAAAGAGGCTATGGATATAGCAAACATTGGTGTGGATGAAGCAATGATGGGTGACGGTGACACTGGCTGCGTCCCTGGAAAGGAAACTCGGGAGCTTGTTGTTCTTACTCCTTTCTGCTGGTTGGCTAATACCTCAATGGAAGCGTTTGCCAGAGAGTTTGAAAAGTTTGCCAAGGGTCCGGATTCTGATGTTGTCGTAAAAAGGAGTCGGTGACGCACCAGACCACAGATAATGTCTCGCACAAAACGTTGGAGACGACACCGTCAACGTCTCCAAAAGTCATCCCTAAGGCCGTCGCAGACCCGGTGGTCCTTGAGGATACTTCAGAAGTAACCAAAGTCGCCCCACAGGACACTACAGACATCCTGGAAAACATGGACACTCCACACACTCAACAGGACACCCAACTGGACATTAAGGGTACCTCACAAAACACTGAGCCGGAGGATAGCCCAATGGCCGCTGAGAGCGTCCCACAGCTCACTGATGAGACCCGGCAGCTTGAGCACCCCTGAAAGGCACTGTGGGTACTCCAGAGGTGCCTGTGGACTCGACACAGGACAATGACACCCCTCAGATCACCGAATACCCCCACAGAATAGGCAGGACATAGGACAACTCACAGAGGACACCCTGAAAGTCACTTTCACTGAAGTCACCCCACAGGCTACTGAGGACCAGACAAAATCCACTGTGGATACTCCAGAGGATGTGGACACACTACCACAGAACACAGAGGAGGACAGCTCGGAGGTAATTGAGGATGCCCAGGAAGTCACTGTAGACAGCCAGGAAGTCACTGTAGACAGCCAGGAAGTCACTGTAGATACCTCCGAGCACATTGAGGACGCCCTACAAATACAAAACACTGCAGACACCCTACAGCTCACAGTGGACGCCTCAATGGTCGCTGAAGAGCTCACCAAGGACACACGTGATGCCACACAGAACAATGGGGACACGCCACACCTCCATGAGGACACCCTACAGGACACACCGGTCACTGAGGACACCCCAAGAGTCCCTGAAGAGACGTCACAGGAACCCAAAGACACCTCAAAGGTCAGCGGAGATACCCCGATGATTACTGAAGACACCCTACAACACAGTGAAGACACCCCACAGGACACACAGTACAATTCACTGGTCACCCCGAAAGTCACTGAAAGTGCTCACACTCCAAAGGTCACCCCAAGAGTCCCTGAAGAAACGTCACAGGACCCCAAAGATGCCTCAAAAGTCATTGAAAACTCTCCACAGGAAACACAGGACACCCCAACTGTCTCTGGGGATATCGGACAACATCCTAGAGGTGGCACCCCACAGGAGAATGAGAAAAACCCACTGGCATATCGCTGTAGTCTCTGCAACAAGGTTTTTAAAGGCAAACGTGTTATAGCCCACGCCATGTACCACTTCCGCAGAGACCAATGTATGTTCTGTAGGATGCTGTTCAAAAACGACCTGCTCGCCATGATGCACCTGTCCCAACACATCGACAAGTTGAAAAAAGGAAACCTAGCGTCTGATATTGAGGAGGTCCGCGAGAACTGTAAAGCTGGGATGTCAGACACGCCTGGACGCTCAACGCAGAGGGGTAGACGGGGGACGCAAGAGGATCCCTGTAAATTCCACAGAGTCCGCAGAGTCGTCAACTCCGGATAACAGGAAGCTACGGTCGACCAATAGGACCTCCTCTATAAACTCCTCGAGTCAACTCCACCGGATCGCCGGAAGCTACGGTCGACCAATAGGCTCTCGACTGACTCTCAACCTTCACCGGAGACTAAACTCACAACAGAAGAGTCTGAAGGCAAGCAGTCGACACAGAGGGGCAGAAGACGGTTTAAGGTTGAAGGAACTGAGGGTGATGGTGATACTCAGGCAGAGGAACAAGAGAAGATCGGTAGGAGGCAAGAGGAAGAGCACTCGGCTCCGGAACAGAGGGAGGAACCCGTGGAGATCGCTACTTCTCCGGTGAAGACATCGACAGGTGAACAAGGAGGAACCTACTCCTCTCCTCTGACAAAGACTTTGGAAGAAGAGGAGAAACCCTGCACCTCGGCAAAGACCATGGAGGACAACACAGAATCTCAGGCTGTATCGGTAACACAGGACAGGCTTTCAGTAGAGAGACCTCTAGAGATCTCAGTTCAGGGTAAAGAGAGCTCCCGGCGGATGCCCTGTGGAGGGATGCACAGAGATATTCACTGGAAAACGGCGTTCTCTCCTCGGACATATTCTGGACCGATCACCGCGGCGACGCCAAACCCTTGGAAACGACGTTCCGTCAAGGCAATGGCAAATGCAATATTTGCAAGAAGCCCGTTTTGACTTTGCAGCATTACCAGCACCACATTGTATGGCACAAAGGAATTCCCAGGCATCCCTGTCTACATGATGGGTGTAAAGCCCGGTTCAGTGCAGCGACAGAAATGAGGAACCACACCAAGACTCACCAGCCGCTCCTGGCAGTGTGCTGCTTCCCAGGTTGTCAGGAGCGCTTGGCTTGTCTTCCGGAGCTTAACCGTCACGAACAAGAACACTATCGTCTTCCAAAGGAAGGGAAGGATGAATCCGTTTTCTCTACCCTTCTCACCAATAACACCTCTGTAAAAGTGATTAAACGGTGTAAGGTGAGGAGGAATAAGCTACAGAAGATGCAGGGTGTAAAGAGACTATGGCCTCTTAGAGAAAAGGAGGGATCGGCAACTGACCTCACTACTACTACTACTGTAAAGGTAACTAGGAAGTATGACTTGACCAAGACGTTAAAGAAAACGCAGGTCGTAAAGAAACGGCATGTTCCCAGGGACAAGGATCCCTGTACTACTGACCGCTCTAACGTCTCTGTAAAAGTAACAAATAAGTTGAAGAAATTGCAGGTTAAGAGGAAACCGTGTGTTGTTAGGAAAATGAACGCCTCAACCACTCCCGTCACCACGGCCAATGAAAAAGCTGAAAAAGTGAGCAAGAAGTTAAAGATGATTCGTAAGGTAAAGAAAGCGTTGGCTGTAAAGCGACAGAACGTTAGCAAAGACAGTTATACCCCAACTGGTCCAACCACCTCTACCACAATTATCGCCACTGAAAAAGTTACCAAAAAGCTACAAATTATAAATAACTTGAAGAAAATGCTGGTTATTAAGAAACCGAACGTTAGCAAAGAAAAGGATACCCAACCTGGCCCAACCACCGACACAAAAGTGACAAAAAAACCTAAGGTGACGCATAAGTTAAAGAAAACGCAACTTGTAAAGAAACAGAGTGTTGTAAAAGACATCAGGAAGATCTCCATCGTTAGCACAGATGAGGATACCCAACCTGTTCCTCCCACAGTCACTCCGAAAGTCACAGAGAAGTTACCAATGGTGACAGATGAGGTAAAGAAAACACAAGTTCTAAAGAAACAAAGTGTTATCAAGGAACCCAAGAGGCCTGTTAGCAAAGAACCTAGGAAGACCTCCAAAAAACCTGTGAAGTCAAAGACCTCTGGTCCAGAGAAACATGTTAATAAAGTCACAGAAGTGCTAGGAAGTAAAGACAAAGAAGTGGTAGAAAGTAAATCAAAGGAGGAAGATGATAAACCATTGGTAGAAACATCACACTCAACAGCTAGCAGTGTCTGTGACCAGAAGATGGTTAACGGACACTTAAAGGAGATTACTAAGGAATCACCAAAATACCAGACAAGTCTTAAAAAAACAAGTCTTAAAACAAGCACAGTTTCCAAATCCAAGAAATGCGAACCACGAAACCATAAACCTGCTACTCCCAAAACCCCTACAAATACTCCCCAAACCCCTACAAATACTCCCCAAACCCCTACAAATACTCCCCAAACCCCTACAAATACTCCCAAAACCCTTACAAATACTCCCCAAACCCCTACAAATACTCCCCAAACCCCTACAAATACTCCCCAAACCCCTACAAATACTCCCCAAACCCCTACAAATACTCCCCAAACCCTTACAAATACTCCCCAAACCCTTACAAATACTCCCCAAACCCCTACAAATACTCCCCAAACCCCTACAAATACTCCCAAAACCCCTTACAAATACTCCCCAAACCCTTACAAATACTCCCCAAACCCCTACAAATACTCCCAAAACCCCTACAAATACTCCCAAAACCCCTACAAATACTCCCAAAACCCTTACAAATACTCCCAAAACCTCTACAAATACTCCCCAAACCCTTACAAATACTCCCAAAACCCCTACAAATACTCCCCAAACCCTTACAAATACTCCCCAAACCCTTACAAATACTCCCAAAACCCTTACAAATACTCCCAAAACCCCTACAAATACTCCCCAAACCCCTATCAAGGAGGAAGCGAAAAACTCTACTTTCTTTGGGAAGATTAAAAACAGGCCATACATCCGGCCTCCGCCCACCGCCTACCTAGACGAGAGGTACACCACCATGCCGAAACGCAGGAAAGAGATGTCCTGGACTCCTCATTTCTCTCCAGTGCTCCCGGACCTGGTGGTGGAGGCATCGGGGACCACGGCTACACCGTTATTAGTCCATAGACGACGCTGTGCCAAGTGTTTCTTGTCCTTCAACAGTGGAGAAGAGTTGCAGACGCACCTCTCGTTGAAGAAGTGTACAAAACTTTTTGGCTTCGACTCAGATGAGGACAGTAAGTAAGTAAGTATAAGATTGTGACTTGTTGTTAACATATTTGTGTTTACTTTTAAGGGATTTGATTTCTCGTTGTTTGATTTTAATATTAAAACATTTATTTGAATGATAGTTAATACAAGGTAATTTAGGAGCTGTTTCCGGACACAGATTTAAGCCTAGAAGTCATGGATTTAAAAACAATCTCAATGGGTAATCCATCAAAAAGTATTCTTATTCCAGGACTAGGTTTAATCTGTGTCTGGTAAATCACCCCAAAGTGTAGTAGATTATAGAAGTGATTTTTAAATGTGATTTTCCTCCATATTGTTTACGTTGAAAGCTCCAGATATTGTATGCCGATTGTGGTTTGTGATTTACTATTGTTCCAGGTAGCTGGTGAAGCTTATAGACAAGAGGACATGTTTGGATGTGCTGCTAGGGAAAAAGGGTGGGGGGTGTTTAACCCCCTCCAAAACCTGCTAGGAGTGTTGAACCCCTTTCGACCCTGCTACCTTACTGAGGGACGACCAGGGTTTACAGGACTCTAACATGACTTGCTGGCTAGTCTGGGACAGCCGTGCCAGTACTCCCCCTTGTGACTGAGGCTGGCAATCTGAGGCGGCCTACAAACGGAAGACACCTCTCAACCCCTGCTACCTTATTGAAGAGGGTTCTTCAAGCGTTAACTCTTACATGACTTGCTGACTAGCCTGGGATGTGACTGAAGTTGACCGGTGGTTACAACAGAAGACGGAGAACATTATTAAAGGGTTTTGACCGTTCTTCCATGTTCAGTCTCCCATGGTCCATAGGAGTAACCTACGACCTTTGAACCCTGACCCTCAAATACAAAAGTTCAGGGGTCTTTTGGATTGACCGATTTGATTGATTGACCAGGAAGTGTCTCTAAACTAAAGCCCTAAGGACTTATGAAGGCGGACACTATATGAGACCTGGCAGGATGGTCGGATAGTTAATATATATTCTTTGTTTTTCTTTGTATTTACTTTGGACTGAAGAAGTGCCTGGAACCAACCTGCTACTTCCTGCTTCTCTTCTATTGGTCAATGGTCTAGGGGTTTTGCGTCCCAAATGGCATCTTATTCCCTCTATAGTGCACAACTCTATGTGAACCCTGGTCAAAAGTAGTGCACTACCTACCCTATGTGGGGCTCTGGTCAAAAGTAGTGCACTATAAAGGGAATAGGGTGTAATTTGGGCCACAGAGACTTATTGCTGGGGTCAAGGAATGACTCTTGAAGCTGTGAGAACTGATGTTATGCAGGGATATTAACTATACAAAAATGTTCAGATATTTAACACACACTAAAAAAAAATAAAAACTATTGCTCGTCTTTTTTGCTTTTTGCACTTGTCACTTAAAACCCAAAACCCCTAGTGAGTTTAACAGTCAAACTGCCAGGGGTTAAGAGTTTCCAAAACCTCTTCTATGGATTATATATCTACGGCCACAACGCAACAACATGTATATTTAGAGAGCGTGTTGTAGGCAACCGGTAACTGCCCAAATAAAGGAAACCCCTTGAGTAAATGAGGGGGATACAAAAGTTTATGTGTGGGGGGGGTGCATTTTCCTGGCATGGTCCAGGTCCACTTGTAGAATCTATGCCACGGTGCATTGAAGCTGTTCTGGCAGCTCGTGGTGACACAACACCTATTTAAGACGTTTATGTAGGCGTTTCCTTTATTTTGACAATTACCTGTATTTGATCAAATTTTAACCAGTTATTTTTTTTTTTTTTAACTATTGATCCTCTGCGACTAAATTATGTTCTCTGGTGTATTTTGAACATTGAGAGCACGCTCCTGTGATTGGATAGATTTTATTTTTTTATTTTTTTAATAACTCAATATTTTTTATTTTTTGCCTCTTGGGCCCAGCCCCCTGACTCACACAATTATTTATTATGCAGTTTATTTTATTAATCAGTTACACAATCAAGGCAGGGCCCCCCCCCCCCAGTTACCCACGTGGACGCCCCTGCCTCTTCTTCTTCTCTCCCTCGTCTGATAATTAGCAGAGCGGCAGCAGGCTGTCTAAAACTCATTGACAGCAGGCTCCTGAATCCTCCTGTCGTTGGCGGTTGCAGTAAAAAATATCTCTATCTAATATATATATATACTGTATATAAGTGTCTTGGGGGGGGGCCCCACACGGGCCTGGGCCCAGGGGCTTCAGCCCCGGTAAGCCCCTGCATTAATCTGGCCCTGTATGTAGGGATTAGGTTGCCATTTGAGACAATTGTGTCTGCAATGTGCAAAGTGTCTTTTTAATTTCCATATTACTGCTTTAAATTTACTATAATACAAACATCAACAACCTGTTTGAACATATTAGCCATAAGGTCTAAACAACAACAACCTGTTTGAGCCATAAGGCCTAAATAATGTTCCATATTTAAAAATGACTATTCATCTCTTTAAAAAAAAAAATGTTTTCTAATGTATTTGACTTTAATCAACATTATAGTTTAATGCACATTTTAAGGTTCACTCTTTGTATATCTGTCTGGGATGAGTTGACGAGTCCTTGTCCCAAACGGTCCCTTGTGTACTACTTGAGACCAGGGCCCTATTTTGGGTTCACTATAAGGAATAGGCCAGGGTGCCACTTGGGACTCATATTTTATAAAGAGGTTAGGAACTTATTACATGTATTAATATGAATTGACCCGTCTGTCCCCAACCAACAATCCTGCGCCTGCTTGTTCAGAAACCAATCTATTGATTACAGTCTATTGCTCAACACATGGACGAGACTAAACACTTCTATTAGCTTCTGACATCACTTCCCTTTTTTTGGGGGGGGAAAGAGAAATAACTATATTGTTGTGATGTTTTGGGAGGCGGCAGCACACCGTGTGGTTACTGACTGTTCTACTGAACCCAACAGAACAGTGGCTGTAGGTGTAATGTATTATTCATATGGGTTTTTTTTCTTCTATTTGGCTCCTGTAAATATGTGAAGAGTTTGAATGGCTTATTATAACTGGGTGTTTTGAAACGGGTTTATATATCAACTTCTTGATGTAAAATAATAAAACACATGTTGTTAAACTGGTATAAGTCGACCAAGTCTTTTTATTTTATTTATTTATTTATGAAGAGTTAACTAGTTTTTTTTTTTTTTAGGCCAAACCGTTCAGACGTAAAACATTTTTGTGATGTGTCATGGTCTAACAAACACCGCTGTAGCTCGGTCACCTTCCAACACAGATGTGGAAGACGCAGCCCAGGCAGATTGAGACGCAGCCCAGGCAGATTGAGACGCAGCCCTGGCAAAAACATTTCTCTAACTTAATCTGACAGATTTTGATGGGGATGTTATTTAGATTGACACACGGGTACGTCAATAGATTTAAGGATTTCTATTAAAGCCATTATTTTAAAAATATATTTTACAAAATCCAGAACACTTGTCATATTTATTAGACCCATGTAGTTCCACACTTTGTCCACAGAACGTGCTGTTGCAGACGTTGACAGTTGTCACTAGTTACCACAGCCACAAAGTTTTTTTTTTTAGGAATAGTCAGGGTTTAGCCATAATTATGACTTTGCGGCTGTGGTAAGTAGTAACAACCACACAAAGAGGACGCCTGATTTCTCGGCCACTGATGATGACGCACACACGGCTCTGCAGCCATAGCAGCCGAACACGACGGCGTAAACAAACAACGGATTCTCACTGAAGAGCTCTCTTTATGAAGGAATATTACCTTTTCTTTTTGAAATAGGGTTTTTGTTTTACCTGACACTTATCCCTAAAAAGCCAGCTAGTACGTAAAACGAGCTACGGTCGCTAAGCAGCGCTTAAACGCTGACGTTAGCTAGCTGTGTTGGATGCTAGGTTAGCTAACTAACGTTGGGCTAGTTAACGGTGTTTAGCCGCTATCTTTTGCAGTTTGTGAAAAGTACTAAACATAATAATAGTTTTCTAGTGTAGTTCAGCTAGGAAACTTACCTGCTAATGTTATTAGCTAGTTCTAGCTAACGTTACAAGCGGGCCAAGGATTATTTGAGAGAAGCAACAAGTACACTCACTAGTACTGGCAGTAGCTAGTATTTTTACTTCGACAGTCCAACGATGTCTAAGAAGGGCACTTGTATTGGCCCCTAGGCCTAACTCATGCAGCTGTATGATGATAATGAGCTGAAATGCCGACCAGAGGCATTTGATCCATTCAGAGTCGTTGCTACATGACTATTTTCCGCCGATTATCTGAGTTTGGACAGCAATGTTTAGTCTGATGGCGAATTGTTGCAACTGGTTGAAACGCTGGCGGCAGCCCGCAAGGTGAGTGGATGAAGGACTACTAGTTAGCTAACGGAAGTTAAAATGGCTGGTTATGTATTTAAATATTCACACTATTTTTGATTTATTGGCCATTTGATTTGTGAATGGGGTACCAGTACTGCCAGCTACCCAGTTCACCCCATGTCAGAATCTGTGGTTTCATAGAATGTCTTGTTCGCTATATATATCACCCAACAGGTGTGTGTGTGTGTGTGTGTGGTATATAGCATGCTGCTGCTGGGTTACCAGGTAGTCATGTGACTAAGGTGCTAAACTACAGCCACTTTTAGCAGCTGTCACTCCTTAAAACTGCAGAAGTACCCCCTCTCTCCAGATCTCGATTAAAAAGTCATAAACCCCAGGGCTGTTATTTTTTACATGTTCTATTTCATTCTGTTTGCTTTCATGATATACCTATTCTCATTATAAAATATATGTGTGTTGTTGACTGTGATAAAGGCACAGGATCATATGTGTGTTGTTGACTGTGATAAAGGCACAGGATCATATGTGTGTTGTTGACTGTGATAAAGGCACAGGATCATATGTGTGTTGTTGACTGTGATAAAGGCACAGGATCATATGTGTGTTGTTGACTGTGATAAAGGCACAGGATCATATGTGTGTTGTTGACTGTGATAAAGGCACAGGATCATATGTGTGTTGTTGACTGTGATAAAGGCACAGGATCATATGTGTGTTGTTGACTGTGATAAAGGCACAGGATCATATGTGTGTTGTTGACTGTGATAAAGGCACAGGATCATATGTGTGTTGTTGACTGTGATAAAGGCACAGGATCATATGTGTGTTGTTGACTGTGATAAAGGCACAGGATCATATGTGTGTTGTTGACTGTGATAAAGGCACAGGATCATATGTGTGTTGTTGACTGTGATAAAGGCACAGGATCATATGTGTGTTGTTGACTGTGATAAAGGCACAGGATCATATGTGTGTTGTTGACTGTGATAAAGGCACAGGATCATATGTGTGAGTTTGAAGTTTGGGGAAGCTTATTTTCACTATAAAAACACACCTTTTATTATAAAGCATATCGTGCATCATAACATTTGCATACTGATGTAAGATAATGTTGACTATTAGATTGGATAGTCATAATTTAGGCTAATAATATAACCTAATCACTGTTGGCAAAAAAAACTAACCAAAAAAAACCGTTCAATGCATGGCTGACAGTGTGGAGTAGGCCTCAGTTATAGGCCAGGGTTCCTGCAGGTGGGTTTTATTTGATCCCCCAAATTCTCAGATCATTTGTATTTATTTTTCCTTCTTCTCTGTTGTTGGACATAAGACTGTGAAAAACACCAGGAAATCAGCTCCCAAGTAATTTTTATTTAAGGAATATGTTACCAATATTATTCCTACCATAATAGAGACGCACATGATCATGTACAAATGTAAACCAGGTTTGAAATGATTATTTTAGTCAAACATTATATCTGTTTGGGCTTCTTGCGGTCAATTTTCAGTCTACAAATGATTTGTAATTATGTTCAGGCCATCCGCTACCAGGGAAAGAAATCGTCCCTCAGCTGAATCTCGTTGATGATCCTTGCTATAGGCTGTTTCTCTTCTTCCTTTGCAGGGGGATTATTTATTTATTTCTTTGCTTTTTATAAACACATTTCATGTAATTCAAACCTCAAATGTAGTCTTATGATGGATAGTTGACCCAAATTACAAAATGACATTTGCTACGTTGTTTTCCTTACCCTGTAATCAGTCGATGGATAAGACAGCAATCCAAGTTTTGGATTTGTTTAGCATTTACAGCACAAAACCAATATCTCTGATGTTTAGCATTTACAGCACAAAACCAATGTAAGTCAATATTTCTGATGTTTAGCATTTACAGCACAAAACCAATATCTCTGATGTTTAGCATTTACAGCACAAAACCAATATCTCTGTTTAGCATTTACAGCACAAAACCAATGTAAGTCAATTTATCTGGTGAACAGCTGGCTCTACACAACCAATGGGATGGGTGGGTTTATCTGGTGAAAAGCATGAGCTGGTGCCCCCGAAACAGTTGGTAGAGGGGCCGACCCGACGGCCGGGACAGTTGGAGGAGGAGGGGCCGACCCGACGGCCGGGACAGTTGGAGGAGGAGGGGCCGACCCGACGGCCGGGACAGTTGGAGGAGGAGGGGCCGACCCGACGGCCGGGACAGTTGGAGGAGGAGGAGGGGCCGACCCGACGGCCGGGACAGTTGGAGGAGGAGGAGGGGCCGACCCGACGGCCGGGACAGTTGGAGGAGGAGGAGGGGCCGACCCGACGGCCGGGACAGTTGGAGGAGGAGGAGGGGCCGACCCGACGGCCGGGACAGTTGGAGGAGGAGGAGGGGCCGACCCGACGGCCGGGACAGTTGGAGGAGGAGGAGGGGCCGACCCGACGGCCGGGACAGTTGGAGGGGCCGACCCGACGGCCGGGACAGTTGGAGGAGGGGCCGACCCGACGGCCGGGACAGTTGGAGGAGGGGCCGACCCGACGGCCGGGACAGTTGGAGGAGGGGCCGACCTGACAGCCAGTAAACTGTAGGCTATACCAATAGAGACTCTATATGAAGCTCCCAGTAATGTATTGACTAAACCACCAATGTTTCACCATTTTGTATTAATCACAATTAATCTTTACATTTAAGTGTAATGTCCCTGAAACACAGTTTATGTTAGTTTGTAAGATGTTTTCAGACCTTCGGCAGCGATTACAGCCTCAAGTCTTCTTGGGTATGACGCTACAAGCTTGGCACATCTGTATTTGGGGAGTTTCTCCCATTCTTCTCTGCAGATCCTCTCAAGCTCTGTCAGGTTGGATGGGGAGCGTCGCTGCACAGCTATTTTCAGGTCTCTCCAGAGATGTTCGATCGGGTTCAAGTCCGCCTGACCAAGGCCCTTCATCCCCGATTGCTCAGTTTGGCCGGGCGGCCAGCTCTAGGAAGAGTCTTTCCAAAGAGTGGTTCCAAACTTCTTCCATTTCAGAATGATGGAGGCCACTGTGTTCTTGGGGATCTTCAATGCAGCAGAAATGTTTTGGTTCCCTTCCCCAGATCTGTGCCTTGACATAATCCTGTCTCGGAGCTCTACAGACAATTCCTTCGACCTCATGGCTTGGTTTTTGCTCTGACATGCACTGTCAACTGTGGGACCTTATATAGACAGGTGTGTGCCTTTCCAAATCATGTCCAATCAACTGAATTTACCCCAGGTGGACTCCAATCAAGTTGTATAAACATCTCAAGGATGATCAATGGAAACAGGATGCACCTGAGCTCAATTTCAAGTCTCATAGTAAAGGATCTGAATACTTATGTAAATAAGGTGTTTTTATTTTTAATGCATTTGCAACATTTCTAAAAAACCTGTTTGCTTTGTCATCATGGGGTATTGTGATGTCATTACGGGGTATTGTGGTGATGTCATCATGGGGTATTGTGATGTCATTACGGGTTTGTGGTGTGTCATTACGGGCTATTGTGGTGATGTCATTACGGGGTATTGTGGTGATGTCATCATGGGGTATTGTGGTGATGTCATTACGGGGTATTGTGGTGATGTCATTACGGGGTATTGTGGTGATGTCATTACGGGGTATTGTGGTGATGTCATCACGGGGTATTGTGGTGATGTCATTACGGGGTATTGTGGTGATGTCATTATGGGGTATTGTGTGTAGATGTTTATTTAATCCATTTTAGAATAAGGCTGTAATGTAACAAAATGTGGAAAAAAGTCAAGGGATCTGAATACTTTATGAATGGAAGGGGTGTCCACATACTTTTGTGTAGATAGATATATTACACTATATATACATCGCACACACACACACACACACACACACACACACACACACACACACGCAGACAGACAGTAGCTCTTCTAATCCTCAGAAAGGCCTAAATCACCTTGTCTTACCTGCAGCACTACTACTGCACTGTTGGAGCTAGAAACACAAGCATTTAGTTAGATATTACTGCACTGTTGGAGCTGGGAACACAAGCATTTAGTTAGATATTACTGTTGGAGCTAGAAACACAAGCATTTAGTTAGATATTACTGTTGGAGCTAGGAACAGAAGCATTTAGTTAGATATTACTGTTGGAGCTAGAAACACAAGCATTTAGTTAGATATTACTGCACTGTTGGAGCTGGGAACACAAGCATTTAGTTAGATACTACTGCACTGTTGGAGCTAGGAACACAAGCATTTAGTTAGATATTACTGTTGGAGCTAGGAACACAAGCATTTAGTTAGATATTACTGTTGGAGCTAGAAACACAAGCATTTAGTTAGATATTACTGTTGGAGCTGGGAACACAAGCATTTAGTAAGATATTACTGCACTGTTGGAGCTAGAAACACAAGCATTTAGTTAGATATTACTGCACTGTTGGAGCTGGGAACACAAGCATTTAGTTAGATATTACTGCACTGTTGGAGCTAGGAACACAAGCATTTAGTTAGATATTACTGCACTGTTGGAGCTAGGAACACAAGCATTTAGTTAGATATTACTGCACTGTTGGAGCTAGAAACACAAGCATTTAGTTAGATATTACTGCACTGTTGGAGCTAGGAACACAAGCATTTAGTTAGATATTACTGCACTGTTGGTGCTGGGAACACAAGCATTTAGTTAGATATTACTGTTGGAGCTGGGAACACAAGCATTTAGTTAGATATTACTGCACTGTTGGAGCTGGGAACACAAGCATTTAGTTAGATACTACTGCACTGTTGGAGCTAGAAACACAAGCATTTAGTTAGATATTACTGCACTGTTGGAGCTAGAAACACAAGCATTTAGTTAGATATTACTGCACTGTTGGAGCTGGGCACACATTTAGTTAATGATATTACTGCACTGTTGGAGCTAGAAACACAAGCATTTAGTTAGATATTACTTCACTGTTGGAGCTGGGAGCACAAGCATTTAGTTAGATACTACTGTTGGAGCTGGGAACACAAGCATTTAGTTAGATATTACTGCACTGTTGGAGCTAGAAACACAAGCATTTAGTTAGATATTACTGCACTGTTGGAGCTGGGAACACAAGCATTTAGTTAGATATTACTGTTGGAGCTGGGAACACAAGCATTTAGTTAGATATTACTGCACTGTTGTAGCTGAGAACACAAGCATTTAGTTAGATATTACTGTTGGAGCTAGAAACACAAGCATTTAGATATTACTGCACTGTTGGAGCTAGGAACACAAGCATTTAGTTAGATATTACTGCACTGTTGGAGCTAGGAACACAAGCATTTAGTTAGATATTACTGTTGGAGCTGGGAACACATGCATTTAGTTAGATACTACTGCACTGTTGGAGCTGGGAACACAAGCATTTAGTTAGATATTACTGTTGGAGCTGGGAACACAAGCATTTAGTTAGATATTACTGCACTGTTGGAGCTGGGAACCCAAGCATTTAGTTAGATATTACTGCACTGTTGGAGCTAGAAACACAAGCATTTAGTTAGATATTACTGCACTGTTGGAGCTGGGAACACAAGCATTTAGTTAGATATTACTGTTGGAGCTAGAAACACAAGCATTTAGTTAGATATTACTGTTGGAGCTAGGAACAGAAGCATTTAGTTAGATATTACTGTTGGAGCTAGGAACACAAGCATTTAGTTAGATATTACTGCACTGTTGGAGCTAGGAACACAAGCATTTAGTTAGATATTACTGCACTGTTGGAGCTAGAAACACAAGCATTTAGTTAGATATTACTGCACTGTTGGAGCTGGGAACACAAGCATTTAGTTAGATACTACTGCACTGTTGGAGCTAGGAACACAAGCATTTAGTTAGATATTACTGTTGGAGCTAGGAACACAAGCATTTAGTTAGATATTACTGTTGGAGCTAGAAACACAAGCATTTAGTTAGATATTACTGTTGGAGCTGGGAACACAAGCATTTAGTAAGATATTACTGCACTGTTGGAGCTGGGAACACAAGCATTTAGTTAGATATTACTGCACTGTTGGAGCTGGGAACACAAGCATTTAGTTAGATATTACTGCACTGTTGGAGCTAGGAACACAAGCATTTAGTTAGATATTACTGCACTGTTGGAGCTAGGAACACAAGCATTTAGTTAGATATTACTGCACTGTTGGAGCTAGAAACACAAGCATTTAGTTAGATATTACTGCACTGTTGGAGCTGGGAACACAAGCATTTAGTTAGATATTACTGCACTGTTGGTGCTGGGAACACAAGCATTTAGTTAGATATTACTGTTGGAGCTGGGAACACAAGCATTTAGTTAGATATTACTGCACTGTTGGAGCTGGGAACACAAGCATTTAGTTAGATACTACTGCACTGTTGGAGCTAGAAACACAAGCATTTAGTTAGATATTACTGCACTGTTGGAGCTAGAAACACAAGCATTTAGTTAGATATTACTGCACTGTTGGAGCTGGGAGCACAAGCATTTAGTTAGATATTACTGTTGGAGCTGGGAACACAAGCATTTAGTTAGATATTACTGCACTGTTGGAGCTGAGAACACAAGCATTTAGTTAGATATTACTGTTGGAGCTAGAAACACAAGCATTTAGATATTACTGCACTGTTGGAGCTAGGAACACAAGCATTTAGTTAGATATTACTGCACTGTTGGAGCTAGGAACACAAGCATTTAGTTAGATATTACTGCACTGTTGGAGCTGGGAACACAAGCATTTAGTTAGATATTACTGCACTGTTGGAGCTAGAAACACAAGCATTTAGTTAGATATTACTGTTGGAGCTGGGAACACAAGCATTTAGTTAGATACTACTGCATTGGAGCTAGGAACACAAGCATTTAGTTAGATATTACTGCTTGGAGCTGGGAACACAAGCATTTAGTTAGATATTACTGCACTGTTGGAGCTAGAAACACAAGCATTTAGTTAGATATTACTGCATGTTGGAGCTAGGAACACAAGCATTTAGTTAGATACTACTGCTTGGAGCTAGGAACACAAGCATTTAGTTAGATATTACTGTTGGAGCTAGAAACACAAGCATTTAGTTAGATATTACTGCACTGTTGGAGCTAGAAACACAAGCATTTAGTTAGATATTACTGTTGGAGCTAGGAACACAAGCATTTAGTTAGATATTACTGTTGGAGCTAGGAACAGAAGCATTTAGTTAGATATTACTGTTGGAGCTAGGAACACAAGCATTTAGTTAGATATTACTGTTGGAGCTAGAAACACAAGCATTTAGTTATATACTCACTGTTGGAGCTAGGAACACAAGCATTTAGATATTACTGCACTGTTGGAGCTAGGAACACAAGCATTTAGTTAGATATTACTGCACTGTTGGAGCTAGGAACACAAGCATTTAGTTAGATATTACTGCACTGTTGGAGCTGGGAACACAAGCATTTAGTTAGATATTACTGCACTGTTGGAGCTAGAAACACAAGCATTTAGTTAGATATTACTGTTGGAGCTGGGAACACAAGCATTTAGTTAGATATTACTGTTGGAGCTGGGAATACAAGCATTTAGTTAGATATTACTGCACTGTTGGAGCTGGGAACACAAGCATTTAGTTAGATATTACTGCACTGTTGGAGCTAGAAACACAAGCATTTAGTTAGATATTACTGCACTGTTGGAGCTGGGAACACAAGCATTTAGTTAGATACTACTGCACTGTTGGAGCTAGGAACACAAGCATTTAGTTAGATATTACTGTTGGAGCTAGAAACACAAGCATTTAGTTAGATATTACTGCACTGTTGGAGCTAGAAACACAAGCATTTAGTTAGATATTACTGTTGGAGCTAGGAACACAAGCATTTAGTTAGATATTACTGTTGGAGCTAGGAACAGAAGCATTTAGTTAGATATTACTGTTGGAGCTAGGAACAGAAGCATTTAGTTAGATATTACTGTTGGAGCTAGAAACACAAGCATTTAGTTAGATATTACTGTTGGAGCTGGGAACACAAGCATTTAGTTAGATATTACTGCACTGTTGGAGCTAGGAACACAAGCATTTAGTTAGATATTACTGCACTGTTGGAGCTGGGAACACAAGCATTTAGTTAGATATTACTGTTGGAGCTGGGAACACAAGCATTTAGATATTACTGCACTGTTGGAGCTAGGAACACAAGCATTTAGTTAGATATTACTGCACTGTTGGAGCTAGGAACACAAGCATTTAGTTAGATATTACTGTTGGAGCTGGGAACACAAGCATTTAGTTAGATATTACTGCACTGTTGGAGCTAGGAACACAAGCATTTAGTTAGATATTACTGCACTGTTGGAGCTGGGAACACAAGCATTTAGTTAGATATTACTGTTGGAGCTGGGAACACAAGCATTTAGTTAGATATTACTGCACTGTTGGAGCTGGGAACACAAGCATTTAGTTAGATATTACTGTTGGAGCTAGAAACACAAGCATTTAGATATTACTGCACTGTTGGAGCTAGGAACACAAGCATTTAGTTAGATATTACTGCACTGTTGGAGCTAGGAACACAAGCATTTAGTTAGATATTACTGCACTGTTGGAGCTGGGAACACAAGCATTTAGTTAGATATTACTGCACTGTTGGAGCTGGGAACACAAGCATTTAGTTAGATATTACTGTTGGAGCTAGAAACACAAGCATTTAGATATTACTGCACTGTTGGAGCTAGGAACACAAGCATTTAGTTAGATATTACTGCACTGTTGGAGCTAGGAACACAAGCATTTAGTTAGATATTACTGCACTGTTGGAGCTAGGAACACAAGCATTTAGTTAGATATTACTGCACTGTTGGAGCTAGGAACACAAGCATTTAGTTAGATATTACTGCACTGTTGGTGCTGGGAACACAAGCATTTAGTTAGATATTACTGTTGGAGCTGGGAACACAAGCATTTAGTTAGATATTACTGCACTGTTGGAGCTAGAAACACAAGCATTTAGTTAGATATTACTGCACTGTTGGAGCTAGAAACACAAGCATTTAGTTAGATATTACTGCACTGTTGGAGCTAGAAACACAAGCATTTAGTTAGATATTACTGCACTGTTGGAGCTGGGAGCACAAGCATTTAGTTAGATATTACTGTTGGTAGCTGGGAACACAAGCATTTAGTTAGATATTACTGCACTGTTGGAGCTAGGAACACAAGCATTTAGTTAGATATTACTGCACTGTTGGAGCTAGGAACACAAGCATTTAGTTAGATATTACTGCACTGTTGGAGCTAGGAACACAAGCATTTAGTTAGATACTACTGCACTGTTGGAGCTGGGAACCCAAGCATTTAGTTAGATATTACTGCACTGTTGGAGCTAGAAACACAAGCATTTAGTTAGATATTACTGCACTGTTGGAGCTAGAAACACAAGCATTTAGTTAGATATTACTGCACTGTTGGAGCTGGGAACACAAGCATTTAGTTAGATATTACTGTTGGAGCTGGGAACACAAGCATTTAGTTAGATACTACAGCACTGTTGGAGCTAGGAACACAAGCATTTAGTTAGATATTACTGTTGGAGCTGGGAACACAAGCATTTAGTTAGATATTACTGTTGGAGCTAGGAACACAAGCATTTAGTTAGATATTACTGTTGGAGCTGGGAACACATGCATTTAGTTAGATATTACTGCACTGTTGTAGCTAGAAACACAAGCATTTAGTTAGATATTACTGTTGGAGCTGGGAACACAAGCATTTAGTTAGATATTACAGCACTGTTGGAGCTGGGAACCCAAGCATTTAGTTAGATATTACTGTTGGAGCTGGGAACACAAGCATTTAGTTAGATATTACTGTTGGAGCTGGGAACACAAGCATTTAGTTAGATATTACTGCACTGTTGGAGCTGGGAACCCAAGCATTTAGTTAGATATTACTGCACTGTTGGAGCTAGAAACACAAGCATTTAGTTAGATATTACTGCACTGTTGGAGCTGGGAACACAATCATTTAGTTAGATACTACTGCACTGTTGGAGCTAGGAACACAAGCATTTAGTTAGATATTACTGTTGGAGCTAGAAACACAAGCATTTAGTTAGATATTACTGCACTGTTGGAGCTGGGAACAGAAGCATTTAGTTAGATATTACTGTTGGAGCTAGGAACAGAAGCATTTAGTTAGATATTACTGTTGGAGCTGGCAACACAAGCATTTAGTTAGATATTACAGCACTGTTGGAGCTGGGAACCCAAGCATTTAGTTAGATATTACTGTTGGAGCTGGGAACACAAGCATTTAGTTAGATATTACTGCACTGTTGGAGCTGGGAACCCAAGCATTTAGTTAGATATTACTGCACTGTTGGAGCTAGAAACACAAGCATTTAGTTAGATATTACTGCACTGTTGGAGCTGGGAACAGAAGCATTTAGTTAGATATTACTGTTGGAGCTAGGAACAGAAGCATTTAGTTAGATATTACTGTTGGAGCTAGGAACAGAAGCATTTAGTTAGATATTACTGTTGGAGCTAGAAACACAAGCATTTAGTTAGATATTACTGTTGGAGCTGGGAACACAAGCATTTAGTTAGATATTACTGCACTGTTGGAGCTAGGAACACAAGCATTTAGTTAGATATTACTGTTGGAGCTGGGAACACAAGCATTTAGTTAGATATTACTGCACTGTTGGAGCTGGGAACACAAGCATTTAGTTAGATACTACAGCACTGTTGGAGCTGGGAACACAAGCATTTAGTTAGATACTACAGCACTGTTGGAGCTGGGAACACAAGCATTTAGTTAGATACTACAGCACTGTTGGAGCTGGGAACACAAGCATTTAGTTAGATACTACAGCACTGTTGGAGCTAGGAACACAAGCATTTAGTTAGATATTACTGTTGGAGCTAGAAACACAAGCATTTAGTTAGATATTACTGTTGGAGCTAGAAACACAAGCATTTAGTTAGATATTACTGTTGGAGCTAGAAACACAAGCATTTAGATATTACTGCACTGTTGGAGCTGGGAACCCAAGCATTTAGTTAGATATTACTGCACTGTTGGAGCTGGGAACAGAAGCATTTAGTTAGATATTACTGTACTGTTGGAGCTGGGAACACAAGCATTTAGTTAGATATTACTGTTGGAGCTGGGAACACAAGCATTTAGTTAGATATTACTGCACTGTTGGAGCTAGGAACACAAGCATTTAGTTAGATATTACTGCACTGTTGGAGCTAGGAACACAAGCATTTAGTTAGATATTACTGCACTGTTGGAGCTGGGAACACAAGCATTTAGTTAGATATTACTGCACTGTTGGAGCTGGGAACACAAGCATTTAGTTAGATATTACTGCACTGTTGGAGCTGGGAACACAAGCATTTAGTTAGATACTACAGCACTGTTGGAGCTAGGAACACAAGCATTTAGTTAGATATTACTGCACTGTTGGAGCTAGGAACACAAGCATTTAGTTAGATACTACTGCACTGTTGGAGCTGGGAACACAAGCATTTAGTTAGATATTACTGTTGGTGCTAGAAACACAAGCATTTAGTTAGATATTACTGCACTGTTGGAGCTGGGAACCCAAGCATTTAGTTAGATATTACTGCACTGTTGGAGCTAGAAACACAAGCATTTAGTTAGATATTACTGCACTGTTGGAGCTAGAAACACAAGCATTTAGTTAGATATTACTGTTGGAGCTAGAAACACAAGCATTTAGTTAGATATTACTGTTGGAGCTAGAAACACAAGCATTTAGTTAGATATTACTGTTGGAGCTAGAAACACATGCATTTAGTTAGATATTACTGCACTGTTGGAGCTAGAAACACAAGCATTTAGTTAGATATTACTGCACTGTTGGAGCTAGAAACACAAGCATTTAGTTAGATATTACTGCACTGTTGGAGCTGGGAACACAAACATTTAGTTAGATATTACAACACTGTTGGAGCTAGAAACACAAGCATTTAGTTAGATATTACTGCACTGTTGGAGCTGGGAACACAAGCATTTAGTTAGATATTACTGCACTGTTGGAGCTAGAAACACAAGCATTTAGTTAGATATTACTGTTGGAGCTAGAAACACAAGCATTTAGTTAGATATTACTGTTGGAGCTAGAAACACAAGCATTTAGTCAGATATTACTGCACTGTTGGAGCTGGGAACACAAGCATTTAGTTAGATATTACTGCACTGTTGGAGCTAGAAACACAAGCATTTAGTTAGATATTACTGTTGGAGCTAGAAACACAAGCATTTAGTTAGATATTACTGTTGGAGCTAGAAACACAAGCATTTAGTTAGATATTACTGCACTGTTGGAGCTGGGAACACAAGCATTTAGTCAGATATTACTGCACTGTTGGAGCTGGGAACACAAGCATTTAGTTAGATATTACTGCACTGTTGGAGCTAGAAACACAAGCATTTAGTTAGATATTACTGCACTGTTGGAGCTGGGAACACAAGCATTTAGTTAGATACTACTGCACTGTTGGAGCTAGGAACACAAGCATTTAGTTAGATATTACTGTTGGAGCTAGAAACACAAGCATTTAGTTAGATATTACTGCACTGTTGGAGCTGGGAACAGAAGCATTTAGTTAGATATTACTGTTGGAGCTAGGAACAGAAGCATTTAGTTAGATATTACTGTTGGAGCTAGGAACAGAAGCATTTAGTTAGATATTACTGCACTGTTGGAGCTAGGAACACAAGCATTTAGTTAGATATTACTGTTGGAGCTGGGAACACAAGCATTTAGTTAGATATTACTGCACTGTTGGAGCTGGGAACACAAGCATTTAGTTAGATACTACAGCACTGTTGGAGCTGGGAACACAAGCATTTAGTTAGATACTACAGCACTGTTGGAGCTGGGAACACAAGCATTTAGTTAGATACTACAGCACTGTTGGAGCTAGGAACACAAGCATTTAGTTAGATATTACTGTTGGAGCTAGAAACACAAGCATTTAGTTAGATATTACTGCACTGTTGGAGCTGGGAACCCAAGCATTTAGTTAGATATTACTGCACTGTTGGAGCTAGAAACACAAGCATTTAGTTAGATATTACTGCACTGTTGGAGCTAGAAACACAAGCATTTAGTTAGATATTACTGTTGGAGCTAGAAACACAAGCATTTAGTTAGATATTACTGTTGGAGCTAGAAACACATGCATTTAGTTAGATATTACTGCACTGTTGGAGCTAGAAACACAAGCATTTAGTTAGATATTACTGCACTGTTGGAGCTGGGAACACAAGCATTTAGTTAGATATTACTGCACTGTTGGAGCTAGAAACACAAGCATTTAGTTAGATATTACTGTTGGAGCTAGAAACACAAGCATTTAGTTAGATATTACTGTTGGAGCTAGAAACACAAGCATTTAGTCAGATATTACTGCACTGTTGGAGCTGGGAACACAAGCATTTAGTTAGATATTACTTCACTGTTGGAGCTAGAAACACAAGCATTTAGTTAGATATTACTGTTGGAGCTAGAAACACAAGCATTTAGTTAGATATTACTGTTGGAGCTAGAAACACAAGCATTTAGTCAGATATTACTGCACTGTTGGAGCTGGGAACACAAGCATTTAGTTAGATATTACTGCACTGTTGGAGCTAGAAACACAAGCATTTAGTTAGATATTACTGCACTGTTGGAGCTGGGAACACAAGCATTTAGTTAGATACTACTGCACTGTTGGAGCTAGGAACACAAGCATTTAGTTAGATATTACTGTTGGAGCTAGAAACACAAGCATTTAGTTAGATATTACTGCACTGTTGGAGCTGGGAACAGAAGCATTTAGTTAGATATTACTGTTGGAGCTAGGAACAGAAGCATTTAGTTAGATATTACTGTTGGAGCTAGGAACAGAAGCATTTAGTTAGATATTACTGCACTGTTGGAGCTAGGAACACAAGCATTTAGTTAGATATTACTGTTGGAGCTGGGAACACAAGCATTTAGTTAGATATTACTGCACTGTTGGAGCTGGGAACACAAGCATTTAGTTAGATACTACAGCACTGTTGGAGCTGGGAACACAAGCATTTAGTTAGATACTACAGCACTGTTGGAGCTATGAACACAAGCATTTAGTTAGATATTACTGTTGGAGCTAGGAACACAAGCATTTAGTTAGATATTACTGTTGGAGCTAGAAACACAAGCATTTAGTTAGATATTACTGTTGGAGCTAGAAACACAAGCATTTAGTTAGATATTACTGTTGGAGCTAGAAACACAAGCATTTAGATATTACTGCACTGTTGGAGCTGGGAACACAAGCATTTAGTTAGATATTACTGCACTGTTGGAGCTAGAAACACAAGCATTTAGTTAGATATTACTGTTGGAGCTAGAAACACAAGCATTTAGTTAGATATTACTGTTGGAGCTAGAAACACAAGCATTTAGTCAGATATTACTGCACTGTTGGAGCTGGGAACACAAGCATTTAGTTAGATATTACTGCACTGTTGGAGCTAGAAACACAAGCATTTAGTTAGATATTACTGCACTGTTGGAGCTGGGAACACAAGCATTTAGTTAGATACTACTGCACTGTTGGAGCTAGGAACACAAGCATTTAGTTAGATATTACTGTTGGAGCTAGAAACACAAGTATTTAGTTAGATATTACTGCACTGTTGGAGCTGGGAACAGAAGCATTTAGTTAGATATTACTGTTGGAGCTAGGAACAGAAGCATTTAGTTAGATATTACTGTTGGAGCTAGGAACAGAAGCATTTAGTTAGATATTACTGCACTGTTGGAGCTAGGAACACAAGCATTTAGTTAGATATTACTGTTGGAGCTGGGAACACAAGCATTTAGTTAGATATTACTGCACTGTTGGAGCTGGGAACACAAGCATTTAGTTAGATACTACAGCACTGTTGGAGCTGGGAACACAAGCATTTAGTTAGATACTACAGCACTGTTGGAGCTGGGAACACAAGCATTTAGTTAGATATTACTGCACTGTTGGAGCTAGAAACACAAGCATTTAGTTAGATATTACTGTTGGAGCTAGAAACACAAGCATTTAGTTAGATATTACTGTTGGAGCTAGAAACACATGCATTTAGTTAGATATTACTGCACTGTTGGAGCTAGAAACACAAGCATTTAGTTAGATATTACTGCACTGTTGGAGCTGGGAACACAAGCATTTAGTTAGATATTACTGCACTGTTGGAGCTAGAAACACAAGCATTTAGTTAGATATTACTGTTGGAGCTAGAAACACAAGCATTTAGTTAGATATTACTGTTGGAGCTAGAAACACAAGCATTTAGTCAGATATTACTGCACTGTTGGAGCTGGGAACACAAGCATTTAGTTAGATATTACTGCACTGTTGGAGCTAGGAACACAAGCATTTAGTTAGATATTACTGCACTGTTGGAGCTAGAAACACAAGCATTTAGTTAGATATTACTGTTGGAGCTAGAAACACAAGCATTTAGTTAGATATTACTGTTGGAGCTAGAAACACAAGCATTTAGTCAGATATTACTGCACTGTTGGAGCTGGGAACACAAGCATTTAGTTAGATATTACTGCACTGTTGGAGCTAGAAACACAAGCATTTAGTTAGATATTACTGCACTGTTGGAGCTGGGAACACAAGCATTTAGTTAGATACTACTGCACTGTTGGAGCTAGGAACACAAGCATTTAGTTAGATATTACTGTTGGAGCTAGAAACACAAGCATTTAGTTAGATACTAATTAAAATTAAAATATTACGGTTGGGGCTAGAAAACAAGCATTTAGTTAGATATTACTGTTGGAGCTAGAAACACAATGCATTTAGTTAGATATTACTGCACTGTTGGAGCTAGAAACACAAGCATTTAGTTAGATATTACTGCACTGTTGGAGCTAGAAACACAAGCATTTAGTTAGATATTACTGCACTGTTGGAGCTGGGAACACAAACATTTAGTTAGATATTACAACACTGTTGGAGCTAGAAACACAAGCATTTAGTTAGATATTACTGCACTGTTGGAGCTGGGAACACAAGCATTTAGTTAGATATTACTGCACTGTTGGAGCTAGAAACACAAGCATTTAGTTAGATATTACTGTTGGAGCTAGAAACACAAGCATTTAGTTAGATATTACTGTTGGAGCTAGAAACACAAGCATTTAGTCAGATATTACTGCACTGTTGGAGCTGGGAACACAAGCATTTAGTTAGATATTACTGCACTGTTGGAGCTAGAAACACAAGCATTTAGTTAGATATTACTGTTGGAGCTAGAAACACAAGCATTTAGTTAGATATTACTGTTGGAGCTAGAAACACAAGCATTTAGTTAGATATTACTGCACTGTTGGAGCTGGGAACACAAGCATTTAGTCAGATATTACTGCACTGTTGGAGCTGGGAACACAAGCATTTAGTTAGATATTACTGCACTGTTGGAGCTAGAAACACAAGCATTTAGTTAGATATTACTGCACTGTTGGAGCTGGGAACACAAGCATTTAGTTAGATACTACTGCACTGTTGGAGCTAGGAACACAAGCATTTAGTTAGATATTACTGTTGGAGCTAGAAACACAAGCATTTAGTTAGATATTACTGCACTGTTGGAGCTGGGAACAGAAGCATTTAGTTAGATATTACTGTTGGAGCTAGGAACAGAAGCATTTAGTTAGATATTACTGTTGGAGCTAGGAACAGAAGCATTTAGTTAGATATTACTGCACTGTTGGAGCTAGGAACACAAGCATTTAGTTAGATATTACTGCTTGGAGCTGGGAACACAAGCATTTAGTTAGATACTACAGCACTGTTGGAGCTGGGAACACAAGCATTTAGTTAGATACTACAGCACTGTTGGAGCTGGGAACACAAGCATTTAGTTAGATACTACAGCACTGTTGGAGCTGGGAACACAAGCATTTAGTTAGATACTACAGCACTGTTGGAGCTGGGAACACAAGCATTTAGTTAGATACTACAGCACTGTTGGAGCTAGGAACACAAGCATTTAGTTAGATATTACTGTTGGAGCTAGAAACACAAGCATTTAGTTAGATATTACTGCACTGTTGGAGCTGGGAACCCAAGCATTTAGTTAGATATTACTGCACTGTTGGAGCTAGAAACACAAGCATTTAGTTAGATATTACTGCACTGTTGGAGCTAGAAACACAAGCATTTAGTTAGATATTACTGTTGGAGCTAGAAACACAAGCATTTAGTTAGATATTACTGTTGGAGCTAGAAACACATGCATTTAGTTAGATATTACTGCACTGTTGGAGCTAGAAACACAAGCATTTAGTTAGATATTACTGCACTGTTGGAGCTGGGAACACAAGCATTTAGTTAGATATTACTGCACTGTTGGAGCTAGAAACACAAGCATTTAGTTAGATATTACTGTTGGAGCTAGAAACACAAGCATTTAGTTAGATATTACTGTTGGAGCTAGAAACACAAGCATTTAGTCAGATATTACTGCACTGTTGGAGCTGGGAACACAAGCATTTAGTTAGATATTACTTCACTGTTGGAGCTAGAAACACAAGCATTTAGTTAGATATTACTGTTGGAGCTAGAAACACAAGCATTTAGTTAGATATTACTGTTGGAGCTAGAAACACAAGCATTTAGTCAGATATTACTGCACTGTTGGAGCTGGGAACACAAGCATTTAGTTAGATATTACTGCACTGTTGGAGCTAGAAACACAAGCATTTAGTTAGATATTACTGCACTGTTGGAGCTGGGAACACAAGCATTTAGTTAGATACTACTGCACTGTTGGAGCTAGGAACACAAGCATTTAGTTAGATATTACTGTTGGAGCTAGAAACACAAGCATTTAGTTAGATATTACTGCACTGTTGGAGCTGGGAACAGAAGCATTTAGTTAGATATTACTGTTGGAGCTAGGAACAGAAGCATTTAGTTAGATATTACTGTTGGAGCTAGGAACAGAAGCATTTAGTTAGATATTACTGCACTGTTGGAGCTAGGAACACAAGCATTTAGTTAGATATTACTGTTGGAGCTGGGAACACAAGCATTTAGTTAGATATTACTGCACTGTTGGAGCTGGGAACACAAGCATTTAGTTAGATACTACAGCACTGTTGGAGCTGGGAACACAAGCATTTAGTTAGATACTACAGCACTGTTGGAGCTATGAACACAAGCATTTAGTTAGATATTACTGTTGGAGCTAGGAACACAAGCATTTAGTTAGATATTACTGTTGGAGCTAGAAACACAAGCATTTAGTTAGATATTACTGTTGGAGCTAGAAACACAAGCATTTAGTTAGATATTACTGTTGGAGCTAGAAACACAAGCATTTAGATATTACTGCACTGTTGGAGCTGGGAACACAAGCATTTAGTTAGATATTACTGCACTGTTGGAGCTAGAAACACAAGCATTTAGTTAGATATTACTGTTGGAGCTAGAAACACAAGCATTTAGTTAGATATTACTGTTGGAGCTAGAAACACAAGCATTTAGTCAGATATTACTGCACTGTTGGAGCTGGGAACACAAGCATTTAGTTAGATATTACTGCACTGTTGGAGCTAGAAACACAAGCATTTAGTTAGATATTACTGCACTGTTGGAGCTGGGAACACAAGCATTTAGTTAGATACTACTGCACTGTTGGAGCTAGGAACACAAGCATTTAGTTAGATATTACTGTTGGAGCTAGAAACACAAGTATTTAGTTAGATATTACTGCACTGTTGGAGCTGGGAACAGAAGCATTTAGTTAGATATTACTGTTGGAGCTAGGAACAGAAGCATTTAGTTAGATATTACTGTTGGAGCTAGGAACAGAAGCATTTAGTTAGATATTACTGCACTGTTGGAGCTAGGAACACAAGCATTTAGTTAGATATTACTGTTGGAGCTGGGAACACAAGCATTTAGTTAGATATTACTGCACTGTTGGAGCTGGGAACACAAGCATTTAGTTAGATACTACAGCACTGTTGGAGCTGGGAACACAAGCATTTAGTTAGATACTACAGCACTGTTGGAGCTGGGAACACAAGCATTTAGTTAGATATTACTGCACTGTTGGAGCTAGAAACACAAGCATTTAGTTAGATATTACTGTTGGAGCTAGAAACACAAGCATTTAGTTAGATATTACTGTTGGAGCTAGAAACACATGCATTTAGTTAGATATTACTGCACTGTTGGAGCTAGAAACACAAGCATTTAGTTAGATATTACTGCACTGTTGGAGCTGGGAACACAAGCATTTAGTTAGATATTACTGCACTGTTGGAGCTAGAAACACAAGCATTTAGTTAGATATTACTGTTGGAGCTAGAAACACAAGCATTTAGTTAGATATTACTGTTGGAGCTAGAAACACAAGCATTTAGTCAGATATTACTGCACTGTTGGAGCTGGGAACACAAGCATTTAGTTAGATATTACTGCACTGTTGGAGCTAGGAACACAAGCATTTAGTTAGATATTACTGCACTGTTGGAGCTAGAAACACAAGCATTTAGTTAGATATTACTGTTGGAGCTAGAAACACAAGCATTTAGTCAGATATTACTGCACTGTTGGAGCTGGGAACACAAGCATTTAGTTAGATATTACTGCACTGTTGGAGCTAGAAACACAAGCATTTAGTTAGATACTACTGCACTGTTGGAGCTAGGAACACAAGCATTTAGTTAGATATTACTGTTGGAGCTAGAAACACAAGCATTTAGTTAGATACTACAGCACTGTTGGAGCTAGGAACACAAGCATTTAGTTAGATATTACTGTTGGAGCTAGGAACACAAGCATTTAGTTAGATATTACTGTTGGAGCTAGAAACACAAGCATTTAGTTAGATATTACTGTTGGAGCTAGAAACACAAGCATTTAGTTAGATATTACTGTTGGAGCTAGAAACACAAGCATTTAGATATTACTGCACTGTTGGAGCTGGGAACACAAGCATTTAGTTAGATACTACAGCACTGTTGGAGCTGGGAACACAAGCATTTAGTTAGATATTACTGCACTGTTGGAGCTAGAAACACAAGCATTTAGTTAGATATTACTGTTGGAGCTAGAAACACAAGCATTTAGTCAGATATTACTGCACTGTTGGAGCTGGGAACACAAGCATTTAGTTAGATATTACTGCACTGTTGGAGCTAGAAACACAAGCATTTAGTTAGATATTACTGCACTGTTGGAGCTGGGAACACAAGCATTTAGTTAGATACTACTGCACTGTTGGAGCTAGGAACACAAGCATTTAGTTAGATATTACTGTTGGAGCTAGAAACACAAGCATTTAGTTAGATACTACAGCACTGTTGGAGCTAGGAACACAAGCATTTAGTTAGATATTACTGTTGGAGCTAGGAACACAAGCATTTAGTTAGATATTACTGTTGGAGCTAGAAACACAAGCATTTAGTTAGATATTACTGTTGGAGCTAGAAACACAAGCATTTAGTTAGATATTACTGTTGGAGCTAGAAACACAAGCATTTAGATATTACTGCACTGTTGGAGCTGGGAACACAAGCATTTAGTTAGATACTACAGCACTGTTGGAGCTGGGAACACAAGCATTTAGTTAGATATTACTGCACTGTTGGAGCTAGAAACACAAGCATTTAGTTAGATATTACTGTTGGAGCTAGAAACACAAGCATTTAGTTAGATATTACTGTTGGAGCTAGAAACACATGCATTTAGTTAGATATTACTGCACTGTTGGAGCTAGAAACACAAGCATTTAGTTAGATATTACTGCACTGTTGGAGCTGGGAACACAAGCATTTAGTTAGATATTACTGCACTGTTGGAGCTAGAAACACAAGCATTTAGTTAGATATTACTGTTGGAGCTAGAAACACAAGCATTTAGTTAGATATTACTGTTGGAGCTAGAAACACAAGCATTTAGTCAGATATTACTGCACTGTTGGAGCTGGGAACACAAGCATTTAGTTAGATATTACTGCACTGTTGGAGCTAGGAACACAAGCATTTAGTTAGATATTACTGCACTGTTGGAGCTAGAAACACAAGCATTTAGTTAGATATTACTGTTGGAGCTAGAAACACAAGCATTTAGTTAGATATTACTGTTGGAGCTAGAAACACAAGCATTTAGTCAGATATTACTGCACTGTTGGAGCTGGGAACACAAGCATTTAGTTAGATACTACTGCACTGTTGGAGCTAGGAACACAAGCATTTAGTTAGATATTACTGTTGGAGCTAGAAACACAAGCATTTAGTTAGATACTACAGCACTGTTGGAGCTAGGAACACAAGCATTTAGTTAGATATTACTGTTGGAGCTAGGAACACAAGCATTTAGTTAGATATTACTGTTGGAGCTAGAAACACAAGCATTTAGTTAGATATTACTGTTGGAGCTAGAAACACAAGCATTTAGTTAGATATTACTGTTGGAGCTAGAAACACAAGCATTTAGATATTACTGCACTGTTGGAGCTGGGAACACAAGCATTTAGTTAGATACTACAGCACTGTTGGAGCTGGGAACACAAGCATTTAGTTAGATATTACTGCACTGTTGGAGCTAGAAACACAAGCATCTAGTTAGATATTACTGTTGGAGCTAGAAACACAAGCATTTAGTTAGATATTACTGTTGGAGCTAGAAACACATGCATTTAGTTAGATATTACTGCACTGTTGGAGCTAGAAACACAAGCATTTAGTTAGATATTACTGCACTGTTGGAGCTGGGAACACAAGCATTTAGTTAGATATTACTGCACTGTTGGAGCTAGAAACACAAGCATTTAGTTAGATATTACTGTTGGAGCTAGAAACACAAGCATTTAGTTAGATATTACTGTTGGAGCTAGAAACACAAGCATTTAGTCAGATATTACTGCACTGTTGGAGCTGGGAACACAAGCATTTAGTTAGATATTACTGCACTGTTGGAGCTAGGAACACAAGCATTTAGTTAGATATTACTGCACTGTTGGAGCTAGAAACACAAGCATTTAGTTAGATATTACTGTTGGAGCTAGAAACACAAGCATTTAGTTAGATATTACTGTTGGAGCTAGAAACACAAGCATTTAGTCAGATATTACTGCACTGTTGGAGCTGGGAACACAAGCATTTAGTTAGATATTACTGCACTGTTGGAGCTAGAAACACAAGCATTTAGTTAGATATTACTGCACTGTTGGAGCTGGGAACACAAGCATTTAGTTAGATACTACTGCACTGTTGGAGCTAGGAACACAAGCATTTAGTTAGATATTACTGTTGGAGCTAGAAACACAAGTATTTAGTTAGATATTACTGCACTGTTGGAGCTGGGAACAGAAGCATTTAGTTAGATATTACTGTTGGAGCTAGGAACAGAAGCATTTAGTTAGATATTACTGTTGGAGCTAGGAACAGAAGCATTTAGTTAGATATTACTGCACTGTTGGAGCTAGGAACACAAGCATTTAGTTAGATATTACTGTTGGAGCTGGGAACACAAGCATTTAGTTAGATATTACTGCACTGTTGGAGCTGGGAACACAAGCATTTAGTTAGATACTACAGCACTGTTGGAGCTGGGAACACAAGCATTTAGTTAGATACTACAGCACTGTTGGAGCTGGGAACACAAGCATTTAGTTAGATATTACTGCACTGTTGGAGCTAGAAACACAAGCATTTAGTTAGATATTACTGTTGGAGCTAGAAACACAAGCATTTAGTTAGATATTACTGTTGGAGCTAGAAACACATGCATTTAGTTAGATATTACTGCACTGTTGGAGCTAGAAACACAAGCATTTAGTTAGATATTACTGCACTGTTGGAGCTGGGAACACAAGCATTTAGTTAGATATTACTGCACTGTTGGAGCTAGAAACACAAGCATTTAGTTAGATATTACTGTTGGAGCTAGAAACACAAGCATTTAGTTAGATATTACTGTTGGAGCTAGAAACACAAGCATTTAGTCAGATATTACTGCACTGTTGGAGCTGGGAACACAAGCATTTAGTTAGATATTACTGCACTGTTGGAGCTAGGAACACAAGCATTTAGTTAGATATTACTGCACTGTTGGAGCTAGAAACACAAGCATTTAGTTAGATATTACTGTTGGAGCTAGAAACACAAGCATTTAGTTAGATATTACTGTTGGAGCTAGAAACACAAGCATTTAGTCAGATATTACTGTACTGTTGGAGCTGGGAACACAAGCATTTAGTTAGATATTACTGCACTGTTGGAGCTAGAAACACAAGCATTTAGTTAGATATTACTGCACTGTTGGAGCTGGGAACACAAGCATTTAGTTAGATACTACTGCACTGTTGGAGCTAGGAACACAAGCATTTAGTTAGATATTACTGTTGGAGCTAGGAACACAAGCATTTAGTTAGATATTACTGTTGGAGCTAGAAACACAAGCATTTAGTTAGATACTACAGCACTGTTGGAGCTAGGAACACAAGCATTTAGTTAGATATTACTGTTGGAGCTAGAAACACAAGCATTTAGTTAGATATTACTGTTGGAGCTAGAAACACATGCATTTAGTTAGATATTACTGCACTGTTGGAGCTAGAAACACAAGCATTTAGTTAGATATTACTGCACTGTTGGAGCTAGAAACACAAGCATTTAGTTAGATATTACTGCACTGTTGGAGCTGGGAACACAAACATTTAGTTAGATATTACAACACTGTTGGAGCTAGAAACACAAGCATTTAGTTAGATATTACTGCACTGTTGGAGCTGGGAACACAAGCATTTAGTTAGATATTACTGCACTGTTGGAGCTAGAAACACAAGCATTTAGTTAGATATTACTGTTGGAGCTAGAAACACAAGCATTTAGTTAGATATTACTGTTGGAGCTAGAAACACAAGCATTTAGTCAGATATTACTGCACTGTTGGAGCTGGGAACACAAGCATTTAGTTAGATATTACTGCACTGTTGGAGCTAGAAACACAAGCATTTAGTTAGATATTACTGTTGGAGCTAGAAACACAAGCATTTAGTTAGATATTACTGTTGGAGCTAGAAACACAAGCATTTAGTTAGATATTACTGCACTGTTGGAGCTGGGAACACAAGCATTTAGTCAGATATTACTGCACTGTTGGAGCTGGGAACACAAGCATTTAGTTAGATATTACTGCACTGTTGGAGCTAGAAACACAAGCATTTAGTTAGATATTACTGCACTGTTGGAGCTGGGAACACAAGCATTTAGTTAGATACTACTGCACTGTTGGAGCTAGGAACACAAGCATTTAGTTAGATATTACTGTTGGAGCTAGAAACACAAGCATTTAGTTAGATATTACTGCACTGTTGGAGCTGGGAACAGAAGCATTTAGTTAGATATTACTGTTGGAGCTAGGAACAGAAGCATTTAGTTAGATATTACTGTTGGAGCTAGGAACAGAAGCATTTAGTTAGATATTACTGCACTGTTGGAGCTAGGAACACAAGCATTTAGTTAGATATTACTGTTGGAGCTGGGAACACAAGCATTTAGTTAGATATTACTGCACTGTTGGAGCTGGGAACACAAGCATTTAGTTAGATACTACAGCACTGTTGGAGCTGGGAACACAAGCATTTAGTTAGATACTACAGCACTGTTGGAGCTGGGAACACAAGCATTTAGTTAGATACTACAGCACTGTTGGAGCTGGGAACACAAGCATTTAGTTAGATACTCCAACAACTACTGTTGGAGCTAGAAACACAAGCATTTAGTTAGATATTACTGCACTGTTGGAGCTGGGAACCCAAGCATTTAGTTAGATATTACTGCACTGTTGGAGCTAGAAACACAAGCATTTAGTTAGATATTACTGCACTGTTGGAGCTAGAAACACAAGCATTTAGTTAGATATTACTGTTGGAGCTAGAAACACAAGCATTTAGTTAGATATTACTGTTGGAGCTAGAAACACATGCATTTAGTTAGATATTACTGCACTGTTGGAGCTAGAAACACAAGCATTTAGTTAGATATTACTGCACTGTTGGAGCTGGGAACACAAGCATTTAGTTAGATATTACTGCACTGTTGGAGCTAGAAACACAAGCATTTAGTTAGATATTACTGTTGGAGCTAGAAACACAAGCATTTAGTTAGATATTACTGTTGGAGCTAGAAACACAAGCATTTAGTCAGATATTACTGCACTGTTGGAGCTGGGAACACAAGCATTTAGTTAGATATTACTTCACTGTTGGAGCTAGAAACACAAGCATTTAGTTAGATATTACTGTTGGAGCTAGAAACACAAGCATTTAGTTAGATATTACTGTTGGAGCTAGAAACACAAGCATTTAGTCAGATATTACTGCACTGTTGGAGCTGGGAACACAAGCATTTAGTTAGATATTACTGCACTGTTGGAGCTAGAAACACAAGCATTTAGTTAGATATTACTGTTGGAGCTAGAAACACAAGCATTTAGTTAGATATTACTGCACTGTTGGAGCTGGGAACAGAAGCATTTAGTTAGATATTACTGTTGGAGCTAGGAACAGAAGCATTTAGTTAGATATTACTGTTGGAGCTAGGAACAGAAGCATTTAGTTAGATATTACTGCACTGTTGGAGCTAGGAACACAAGCATTTAGTTAGATATTACTGTTGGAGCTGGGAACACAAGCATTTAGTTAGATATTACTGCACTGTTGGAGCTGGGAACACAAGCATTTAGTTAGATACTACAGCACTGTTGGAGCTGGGAACACAAGCATTTAGTTAGATACTACAGCACTGTTGGAGCTATGAACACAAGCATTTAGTTAGATATTACTGTTGGAGCTAGGAACACAAGCATTTAGTTAGATATTACTGTTGGAGCTAGAAACACAAGCATTTAGTTAGATATTACTGTTGGAGCTAGAAACACAAGCATTTAGTTAGATATTACTGTTGGAGCTAGAAACACAAGCATTTAGATATTACTGCACTGTTGGAGCTGGGAACACAAGCATTTAGTTAGATATTACTGCACTGTTGGAGCTAGAAACACAAGCATTTAGTTAGATATTACTGTTGGAGCTAGAAACACAAGCATTTAGTTAGATATTACTGTTGGAGCTAGAAACACAAGCATTTAGTCAGATATTACTGCACTGTTGGAGCTGGGAACACAAGCATTTAGTTAGATATTACTGCACTGTTGGAGCTAGAAACACAAGCATTTAGTTAGATATTACTGCACTGTTGGAGCTGGGAACACAAGCATTTAGTTAGATATTACTGTTGGAGCTAGAAACACAAGTATTTAGTTAGATATTACTGCACTGTTGGAGCTGGGAACAGAAGCATTTAGTTAGATATTACTGTTGGAGCTAGGAACAGAAGCATTTAGTTAGATATTACTGTTGGAGCTAGGAACAGAAGCATTTAGTTAGATATTACTGCACTGTTGGAGCTAGGAACACAAGCATTTAGTTAGATATTACTGTTGGAGCTGGGAACACAAGCATTTAGTTAGATATTACTGCACTGTTGGAGCTGGGAACACAAGCATTTAGTTAGATACTACAGCACTGTTGGAGCTGGGAACACAAGCATTTAGTTAGATACTACAGCACTGTTGGAGCTGGGAACACAAGCATTTAGTTAGATATTACTGCACTGTTGGAGCTAGAAACACAAGCATTTAGTTAGATATTACTGTTGGAGCTAGAAACACAAGCATTTAGTTAGATATTACTGTTGGAGCTAGAAACACATGCATTTAGTTAGATATTACTGCACTGTTGGAGCTAGAAACACAAGCATTTAGTTAGATATTACTGCACTGTTGGAGCTGGGAACACAAGCATTTAGTTAGATATTACTGCACTGTTGGAGCTAGAAACACAAGCATTTAGTTAGATATTACTGTTGGAGCTAGAAACACAAGCATTTAGTTAGATATTACTGTTGGAGCTAGAAACACAAGCATTTAGTCAGATATTACTGCACTGTTGGAGCTGGGAACACAAGCATTTAGTTAGATATTACTGCACTGTTGGAGCTAGGAACACAAGCATTTAGTTAGATATTACTGCACTGTTGGAGCTAGAAACACAAGCATTTAGTTAGATATTACTGTTGGAGCTAGAAACACAAGCATTTAGTTAGATATTACTGTTGGAGCTAGAAACACAAGCATTTAGTCAGATATTACTGCACTGTTGGAGCTGGGAACACAAGCATTTAGTTAGATATTACTGCACTGTTGGAGCTAGAAACACAAGCATTTAGTTAGATATTACTGCACTGTTGGAGCTGGGAACACAAGCATTTAGTTAGATACTACTGCACTGTTGGAGCTAGGAACACAAGCATTTAGTTAGATATTACTGTTGGAGCTAGAAACACAAGCATTTAGTTAGATACTACAGCACTGTTGGAGCTAGGAACACAAGCATTTAGTTAGATATTACTGTTGGAGCTAGGAACACAAGCATTTAGTTAGATATTACTGTTGGAGCTAGAAACACAAGCATTTAGTTAGATATTACTGTTGGAGCTAGAAACACAAGCATTTAGTTAGATATTACTGTTGGAGCTAGAAACACAAGCATTTAGTTAGATATTACTGTTGGAGCTAGAAACACAAGCATTTAGATATTACTGCACTGTTGGAGCTGGGAACACAAGCATTTAGTTAGATACTACAGCACTGTTGGAGCTGGGAACACAAGCATTTAGTTAGATATTACTGCACTGTTGGAGCTAGAAACACAAGCATTTAGTTAGATATTACTGTTGGAGCTAGAAACACAAGCATTTAGTCAGATATTACTGCACTGTTGGAGCTGGGAACACAAGCATTTAGTTAGATATTACTGCACTGTTGGAGCTAGAAACACAAGCATTTAGTTAGATATTACTGCACTGTTGGAGCTGGGAACACAAGCATTTAGTTAGATACTACTGCACTGTTGGAGCTAGGAACACAAGCATTTAGTTAGATATTACTGTTGGAGCTAGAAACACAAGCATTTAGTTAGATACTACAGCACTGTTGGAGCTAGGAACACAAGCATTTAGTTAGATATTACTGTTGGAGCTAGGAACACAAGCATTTAGTTAGATATTACTGTTGGAGCTAGAAACACAAGCATTTAGTTAGATATTACTGTTGGAGCTAGAAACACAAGCATTTAGTTAGATATTACTGTTGGAGCTAGAAACACAAGCATTTAGATATTACTGCACTGTTGGAGCTGGGAACACAAGCATTTAGTTAGATACTACAGCACTGTTGGAGCTGGGAACACAAGCATTTAGTTAGATATTACTGCACTGTTGGAGCTAGAAACACAAGCATTTAGTTAGATATTACTGTTGGAGCTAGAAACACAAGCATTTAGTTAGATATTACTGTTGGAGCTAGAAACACATGCATTTAGTTAGATATTACTGCACTGTTGGAGCTAGAAACACAAGCATTTAGTTAGATATTACTGCACTGTTGGAGCTGGGAACACAAGCATTTAGTTAGATATTACTGCACTGTTGGAGCTAGAAACACAAGCATTTAGTTAGATATTACTGTTGGAGCTAGAAACACAAGCATTTAGTTAGATATTACTGTTGGAGCTAGAAACACAAGCATTTAGTCAGATATTACTGCACTGTTGGAGCTGGGAACACAAGCATTTAGTTAGATATTACTGCACTGTTGGAGCTAGGAACACAAGCATTTAGTTAGATATTACTGCACTGTTGGAGCTAGAAACACAAGCATTTAGTTAGATATTACTGTTGGAGCTAGAAACACAAGCATTTAGTTAGATATTACTGTTGGAGCTAGAAACACAAGCATTTAGTCAGATATTACTGCACTGTTGGAGCTGGGAACACAAGCATTTAGTTAGATACTACTGCACTGTTGGAGCTAGGAACACAAGCATTTAGTTAGATATTACTGTTGGAGCTAGAAACACAAGCATTTAGTTAGATACTACAGCACTGTTGGAGCTAGGAACACAAGCATTTAGTTAGATATTACTGTTGGAGCTAGGAACACAAGCATTTAGTTAGATATTACTGTTGGAGCTAGAAACACAAGCATTTAGTTAGATATTACTGTTGGAGCTAGAAACACAAGCATTTAGTTAGATATTACTGTTGGAGCTAGAAACACAAGCATTTAGATATTACTGCACTGTTGGAGCTGGGAACACAAGCATTTAGTTAGATACTACAGCACTGTTGGAGCTGGGAACACAAGCATTTAGTTAGATATTACTGCACTGTTGGAGCTAGAAACACAAGCATTTAGTTAGATATTACTGTTGGAGCTAGAAACACAAGCATTTAGTTAGATATTACTGTTGGAGCTAGAAACACATGCATTTAGTTAGATATTACTGCACTGTTGGAGCTAGAAACACAAGCATTTAGTTAGATATTACTGCACTGTTGGAGCTGGGAACACAAGCATTTAGTTAGATATTACTGCACTGTTGGAGCTAGAAACACAAGCATTTAGTTAGATATTACTGTTGGAGCTAGAAACACAAGCATTTAGTTAGATATTACTGTTGGAGCTAGAAACACAAGCATTTAGTCAGATATTACTGCACTGTTGGAGCTGGGAACACAAGCATTTAGTTAGATATTACTGCACTGTTGGAGCTAGGAACACAAGCATTTAGTTAGATATTACTGCACTGTTGGAGCTAGAAACACAAGCATTTAGTTAGATATTACTGTTGGAGCTAGAAACACAAGCATTTAGTTAGATATTACTGTTGGAGCTAGAAACACAAGCATTTAGTCAGATATTACTGCACTGTTGGAGCTGGGAACACAAGCATTTAGTTAGATATTACTGCACTGTTGGAGCTAGAAACACAAGCATTTAGTTAGATATTACTGCACTGTTGGAGCTGGGAACACAAGCATTTAGTTAGATACTACTGCACTGTTGGAGCTAGGAACACAAGCATTTAGTTAGATATTACTGTTGGAGCTAGAAACACAAGTATTTAGTTAGATATTACTGCACTGTTGGAGCTGGGAACAGAAGCATTTAGTTAGATATTACTGTTGGAGCTAGGAACAGAAGCATTTAGTTAGATATTACTGTTGGAGCTAGGAACAGAAGCATTTAGTTAGATATTACTGCACTGTTGGAGCTAGGAACACAAGCATTTAGTTAGATATTACTGTTGGAGCTGGGAACACAAGCATTTAGTTAGATATTACTGCACTGTTGGAGCTGGGAACACAAGCATTTAGTTAGATACTACAGCACTGTTGGAGCTGGGAACACAAGCATTTAGTTAGATACTACAGCACTGTTGGAGCTGGGAACACAAGCATTTAGTTAGATATTACTGCACTGTTGGAGCTAGAAACACAAGCATTTAGTTAGATATTACTGTTGGAGCTAGAAACACAAGCATTTAGTTAGATATTACTGTTGGAGCTAGAAACACATGCATTTAGTTAGATATTACTGCACTGTTGGAGCTAGAAACACAAGCATTTAGTTAGATATTACTGCACTGTTGGAGCTAGGAACACAAGCATTTAGTTAGATATTACTGTTGGAGCTGGGAACACAAGCATTTAGTTAGATATTACTGCACTGTTGGAGCTGGGAACACAAGCATTTAGTTAGATACTACTGCACTGTTGGAGCTAGGAACACAAGCATTTAGTTAGATATTACTGTTGGAGCTAGAAACACAAGCATTTAGTTAGATACTACAGCACTGTTGGAGCTAGGAACACAAGCATTTAGTTAGATATTACTGTTGGAGCTAGGAACACAAGCATTTAGTTAGATATTACTGTTGGAGCTAGAAACACAAGCATTTAGTTAGATATTACTGTTGGAGCTAGAAACACAAGCATTTAGTTAGATATTACTGTTGGAGCTAGAAACACAAGCATTTAGATATTACTGCACTGTTGGAGCTGGGAACACAAGCATTTAGTTAGATATTACTGTTGGAGCTGGGAACACAAGCATTTAGTTAGATATTACTGTTGGAGCTGGGAACACAAGCATTTAGTTAGATATTACTCCACTGTTGGAGCTAGGAACACAAGCATTTAGTTAGATATTACTGTTGGAGCTAGAAACACAAGCATTTAGTTAGATATTACTGTTGGAGCTAGAAACACAAGCATTTAGTCAGATATTACTGCACTGTTGGAGCTGGGAACACAAGCATTTAGTTAGATATTACTGCACTGTTGGAGCTAGAAACACAAGCATTTAGTTAGATATTACTGCACTGTTGGAGCTAGAAACACAAGCATTTCGCTACACTCGCATTAACATTTCTAAATATGTGTAACATCTGTTAAATATGGACCAATAACATCTGTTAAATATGGACCAATAACATCTGTTAAATATGGACCAATAACATCTGTTAAATATGGACCAATAACATCTGTTAAATTTGGACCAATAACATCTGTTAAATATGGACCAATAACATCTGTTTAATATGTGACCAATAACATCTGTTTAATATGTGACCAATAACATCTGTTTAATATGGACCAATAACATCTGTTAAATATGTGTGTGGACCAATAACATCTGTTAAATATGTGTGTGGACCAATAACATCTGTTAAATATGGACCAATAACATCTGTTAAATATGTGTGTGGACCAATAACATCTGTTAAATATGGACCAATAACATTTGATTTGAGTATGTGACTGAGTGACTCACACCTGTGTGGTAGGCTCCACGGGCACGGCAGCCATGTTGTTTCCTCCTGGATGCATGTCCGGACTCTTCGCCCCTCCACAAAATGCATTGGGGAATAAATATCCAATATCCTGGTCCTCTCCACTCTGACCTTTTTCTTTCTTTCAACGAGTTTTGAGAAGGAGGTGAGGAGAGAGGAGGTGAGGAATCAAGGAAATATTAATTGTAAAAAAAAAATTACAAAAAAAAAACAGTTTTAAGAAAGAGCGTGAAGGAGGTGAGACAGCGACCCCTCTGACGCTAAACAGGCAGAGTATCTTAAGAACACGTGTCCTACTGTAGAGAGACTTAAGGAAATCCCTAGCTAATCCTGCTGCTCTCTGGGCCTGGCCTGTACAGTGTGTGTGACACGTTATCCGTCATGGTGGCATACTGTACATTTGAGGGGACATGGTGTGGGTTACTAGTTATTGTCCCTGAACGTCCGTCGGGTCAGTTGGTCTCTGGGTCTGGACTGGTTGAAGCTTCCACATGAAGTCGTCCTGGCTCCAGAGGACTGTCCGCTGGATAGTCTGCTTGATGTCCGTACGGCGGAAGAGCCGCAGGCAAGGATTTCTACACGTTGATGTGGGATGTGTGTGTGTGTGTTGTCAGAATGTGACTGCGTGTTTTTTGGTTCTGTAAGCTTGTTGTTATTGGTCGTTTCCATGTGGAGGGTAAGACGTATGTTTATTTGGTCAGCGTGTGTGTGTGTGTGTGTGTGTGTGTGTGTGTGTGTGTGTTCCATAGAAGAGGCACTTTTTGATGGAGGCTAGGTGTGTGTGTGTGTGTGTGTGTGTGTGTGTGTGTCTGTGTGTGTGTTTTTTCTAACAAGAATGATGACTGGGTGACGTTTTATGCAATTTGGCTACTTTGATTAGGTGACACAGAGAAGCTTTTCCTGAGTAGAAAGGGTAGATTTAGGATCTAGGCCTATTCATTGGAAGGAAGGAAGGAAGGAAGGAAGGAAGGAAGGAAGGAAGGAAGGAAGGAAGGAAGGAAGGAAGGAAGGAAGGAAGGACACACTATTCAACAGCCAGTGAAATAGCATGGCGCGAAATACAAAACATCAAAAATCTCATTTCATTTGCTCAACAATCAACTATTTTACACTATTTTAAAGATAAGACTCTCGATAATCGAACCACATTGTCCGATTTCAAAAAGGCGTTACAGCGAAAGCAAAACATTAGATTATGTCAGGAGAGTACATAGACACAAATAATCACACAGCCATTTTCCAAGCAAGGATATATGTCACATAAACCCAAAACACAGCTAAATGAAGCACTAACCTTTGACGATCTTCATCAGATGACACTCCTAGGACTTCATGTTACACAATACATGTATGTTTTGTTCGATAAAGTTCATATTTATATCCAAAAACAGCATTTTACATTGGCGCGTGATGTTCAGAAAATGTATTCCCACCAAAAACTTCCGGTGAATTTATAGAAATACTCATCATAAACGTTGACAAAATACATAACAATTATTTAAAGAATTATAGATATACTACTCCTGGATGCAACCGCTGTGTCAGATTTTAAAATAGCTTTACGGAGAAAGCACATTTTTCAATATTCTGAGTACATAGCTCGCCATCACAGCGAGCTATACAGACACCCGCTAAGTTCGGGGTCACCTAACCTCAGAATTAGTATTAGAAATATTCTCTTACCTTTGCTGATCTTCGCCAGAATGCACTCCCAGGACTGCAACTTCCACAAGAAATGTTGTTTTTGTTCGAAATAATCCATATTTATGTCCAAATACCTCCGTTTTGTTCGTGCGTACAGAGCACTATCCAAAGGCATAACGCGAGCGTGGTACCAGAGACGAAAAGTCAAAAAGTTCCATTACCGTTCTTAGAAACATGTCAAACGCTGTTTAAAATCAATCTTTATGGTATTTTTAATGTAAAAATGTGATAATATTCCAACCGGACAATAGCGTATTCATTCAAGGAGAAAAAGAAGGAACAGCGCCTCGCGGGACCGCGCAGTATCCAATCCCTTTGTCCCCAGGCAGTCCACTCAGTGACTGAGCTCCTATACTTTGCCCGGATACAGGAGACAGATGAAACAACTTTCTGAAGGCTTTTGACAGCCAATGGAAGCCTTAGGAAGTGCAACGTGACCCCACATACACTGTAGTTTCGAAAGGGACTAGAAAGAAGAACTACAATTCTCAGATCATCCACTTCCTGGTTGAATTTTTCTCAGGTTTTGGCCTGCCATATGAGTTCTGTTCTACTCACAGACACCATTCAAACAGTTTTAGAAACTTCAGTGTTTTCTATTCAAATCTCCTAATAATATGCATATTCTAGTTTCTGGGCAGGAGTAGTAACCAGATTAATGTGGGTACGGTTTTCATCCGGCCGTGAAAATACTGCCCCCTATACCTTAAGAAGTTAAGGAATGACTCAAGGTGTTGGATAAGTCTGTTTACTCTGCCTCACTGTCTGTGTACGTCCATAGACTGTTCAACGTGATTATGGACAGAGTGCTGACTCACCCTCTCTGTGGTAATATCCCTGTGGTGTTAGCCCTGGGCAGCCCTAAGGTAGAGGGGGGAAGGAGCTGTATTAGTGGCCTGGGCTGCTGGCTAAGCCCCTCTTACACCTTAACCAGTAACATCTGAAGGACAGGTGGGGGTGAGGGCAG